>NC_060124.1:360494771-360797801 GCF_021461395.2 Schistocerca americana | reverse complement strand
CATATTCATAATATGGTCATAAAGTAAGGCTAAAATGATGTAGTTTTTGTATCATCCCAATTCCACTCATATAAATATTAATATTACCGAGATGAATGAATGTCCATGAAAGCTTGGAAATGCTGAGAACAGTGAAGCTACTGATGCTGCAACTGTTGTGTTACCCATTGTTTCTTGCAACATAGACATGGAGCAACACAAGAAGAAGGCTCAGTTGTGGGTAAAGCAGGTGGTGGACTTCACTTTACTGGTAAAATACAAAGGATGTGCAAGCAGTCTACGGAGTCTGCTTACAAATCACTTATGCAACACATTCTAGAATATTGCTCAAGTGTGTGGGACCCATACCAAACAGAACTAACAGGGGATATTGAATGTATACAGAGAAAGGCACAGGTTTGTTTGATGAATGGTAGAGTGTTAAAGTGATGCTGCATAAAAAGTCTACTAATAAAGTTTCAAGAACTGGCTTTAAACAATGACTCTCAGAATGTACTACAATAACCTACTTATCACTCACATAGGAATTGTGAGGACAAGATTAGATTAATTACAGTACATACAGAGGCAGTCAAACATTCATTCTTCTCGTGCTCCACATCTGAATGGACAGGAAGAAAATCTAATAACTCGTACAATGGGACATACTCTCTGCCATACACTTTACAATGGTTTGCAGAGTATGGATGTAGATGCAGCTGAAGGTTTGCCATGACTACACTTTATCAGTGACTGGTACTCAATAAGAATCACCAGAAGATATCTCCATGCAAGGAATTTTTAAGAGATCTATAAGAATCATCAAGATAGACCTTATATATGCAAACAATCCACGCATATTTTTGCTCAAATTTATGGATGAAAAACTGGGGTGCACAGATTAATTGAGACAACTCTGGTACTTCTCCGCCTCCAATAATAGATCTTGTTATACTACAACGTTGTTGTGGCCTGAAGCTGTGACATGTTGCTAGCAGTTAGAAGTGAAGTATTAACCACATGTTAACTTGTTAATTAACAATTTCTCATTATTACTCACACACAGCTAAAGAAAAACTTACAATTATTGAAGAAGCACAGAACATTACAAACAGTGCAGCAGGAAGAAACCATGACGTGAACATGTGTTGTATTCACAACCAGCGAAAAAACAAAATGTGGCTTCAAGAAACTAATGATAATTGCCAGGCATTTCATGGCCACAAGTAAAGCACACAGATCACAAAAAGGGCTTTGCAGTTACGTAGATGAGAAGTGACAATACAGGTGCTCGATGGCTAGTGAAATGTGCCAAATCAAAGCACTGGCTTTAACCAAAGAACTAGGCATCACAGGTTTCAAAGCTAACCGAGGCTGGCTATCAAGATTTTCCAATCAAAATGGATTAGGTTCCCAGAGGAAAATTATCACTGTTCAGTGGCCTCCAGAAGATTATGAGGAAAAAGTAGTGAATGATCATCACTAAGTGATAAATTTGGGCTGTGAATATTCATATATACAGTAATATTGCAAATTGGTAATGTGGATTAAACACCAGTCTATTCTGAGATGTAGCTCAACAACACTGTTAACAGGAAAGAGGAATCCAGCATCATCATACGAACTGGCAGCAATGAGAAGCAAAGGTGTAGAGTGATGTGTGTAACTGGTGAAGGACAAAAGCTACCACATTATGTGATATTTAAAAGGAAAGTTATTACAAAAATATCAGTGAAAGACATATTGGTGAGTGAATCCAAAAGTGTAGATGGAAAATGATCTTGTGGTTCACTGGGTGACACATGTTTGGCAACATTGTCCTGGCGCATTATTGAATTTATGTAACATGTTGGTCCTGGACAGCTTCCATGGCTATACAACTGAGGAAGTGCAAGACAAATCACATAAAGGGAAAACTGACTTGGTCATTATCCCTGGAGGCCTAAAATCTGACCCGCAACCACTAGAAGTGTGTATAAATCAGCTGTTCAATGTTGTACTTAAACAGCAGTATTCACAATGGCGGCCAATGAAAACCACAAAGTTCATGCCAAGTGCAACAATCAAGCTGCCAGACTTCTCCCAGATTTGTGAGTGGGTGAAATGTGCACAGGATTCCATTCCACTAACATTGGAGGAAAAAACCCTTCTAAAAATGCAGTATCACAAATTCATTGGATGGAACAGAAGACGACCTCAATGGGAAGATGGTGATCACAATCATTCTTCCACTAGTGGTGATGATGAAAATGACAACTAACATAATCTTCACATTGGAATAATTTCTTCATCAATAAAACACAAATTAAAGCCAATCCCCCCACCACCAAAAATTATGGTGTGCAGAATATTTGATGGCACAGATTATTTGCGTATATATGGCATGATATAACTGAGATTTGAAGGGAAGAATAACATGAACACAGTTACGGATTAATGAACACATGGCTACAAAACAAGTCTGTCTCTCTAGCTGAGTGATCAGCATGTCTGACTGCCACACAAAAGAGCTGGGTTCACTTCCTGGTGCTGGTGGGTGGACTGGGAGACGGTGTAGTCAGCCTTTTGAGGCCACTGATAAGCTACTTGAATGAGAAATAGATGCTCCAAGTCTGTAAAGCTGATAACAGGCAGAAGAGCAGTAAGCTGGTCCATTGGCCCTCCATACTACATATAAACGATGGCATGTGGCAGATGATGACACAGCAACCAGTCGGCATCATTTGGTCATCTGGGTTTCATCACAGGGTTTCTTACAACAGCATAATAATCTTTCATTAGCTCCAGTACCTTTTCTTTTGACATTTATTGCCATATAAATCAATTGTTATTAATTTGGTAGCATGCAAAACCAATAACCAAACACAAAGTGACAAAAAGGACATAATATTTTTAATATTTGGAAATAATTAAAATAGTGACTGCATATGTAAAAATCACACCTACTGCACTACATGCAACAGTTAAGTGAGTTTCTTTAGTTTGCCAGCAACAAAAGGAAACTAATCACAAAGGAAGATGTGTGAAAGAGATAAGCACTGGAATGAGAAGGAAAGGTTCTTCAAGGTGCCAGGTCAAGGGAGGCAATGAAAGCATTTGATAGAGACACCATCTGTATAAAATGATGTACTGTTGCACATTATTGCCAAGACTGCTGCAGTTTCAACAACTGTATTTTCATGCAATTCAATCAAACATCTGACTTCCTTTGCCAGGTACTATAAACCACCTAGTTTCACAGAGCAGTTAAAATTCTATTTAAGCAAACAGTCTTACCTGTTGTGGAGCAGTGATGCAGCACAGTGCATGACATGAGGAAATGCACCCTGTATCAGTCGCCATCTTGGTATTGTTCTTATTGCTTCTGTCAGGCTCGGAGAAAGGCCTATTTGTATGTTTTGTACCAACACCTTCTCAAAAGACTGTAAAATTGTGATAAAGATAAGTTTAAGACAACAGGTAAAGCAAGTTAAATAAAAATAGATGTTTTTATTTTTTTTAAGTAGTATTTTTTCTGATACATGAATTTTGTTCATTTACAGCATTGTTAACCACAAAAACAGTATAGCAGATTAATGTCAGTTGACTATAAAAACATTCTACAAAATCAGGGTGTGGCAATTTTTTCCACAATTCATCAGTTAATGAAGGAAAAATGTTTCTTATAGTTGCGTAATAAGTGATAATTTGGAGGGCTTTAGAGACAAACTTACTTCATTTTCCCATCAATGTCCATGAGAACAAAAAATTAACTCTTTCCATATTCTACTTCTTCAAACAGACCCAACCCCTTCTCCCAACATGGTGAAGAGAATTCAGAAACAACTATGTTACATCATAGCCTTGGTTAGATCATGCAGCTGAGTAAGAAGCTGTGATACAGATTTGTTGATTCTATTCCATATGGGACTGCAAATTTTTCTTGTAGCTTTGTTCTAATGATATATCTTTCTGCCTGACAGAGACTGCCACAAAGTTAAAATGAAATAACGATGAAAAAGATGATTAACAACAAATAACCCACAATCTGATACCAAGGCTAATAGAAAAACCAACAGATTTCAGAACTGGTTTTCACAACCAAAATTTTATTCTTCTCACATGTATAAAGTTTTTTTTGGGGGAAAAAACTTACTAGTACATAACTGAGGATCTTTTCAAGGAAAGACAACAGGAAAAGATAACAAAGTAATCAACCATGACTGATATAAAAGTATGAACCTTTATTTCACTGTATCTCCTGGTTAGATTCTTACCATTCTAGATAAACTGGAAATAGTTCCAAATTACTGTTAAAAGCTATCTACGACATAGGGCTGGTTATCCTCCTCTGCCCAGTCTTCTTAGTACAGACTGTGAGTTTAAAACAAAGTAAAATCCATTATTGAATATCTTTGGCTTCCCTCTGACAACCATGCCTCCATCCTTGCTACCCTCCCTGTTTACCTTTCCCTGTTGCTTCATAACCTGGGTTGTGAGTGCTCTGAATCCACTTTCCCTTTTTCCCTTTTCTCCCATCTCTCCTCCCTGATGAAGGAACGAAGTTACGAAAGCTAGGAATGTAAATTTTCTGTTCTGTTTTGTGTAATTATTGGCTGTACTGAGCTAAGTACTGGCCAGCCCTTCTATCTCTTTGTTAGTAATCCATTATTGTGTAATATACCTTATAAAAACAGGAAAATGTTTTCCATGTTCCACAATTTTCAATGTTCCACAGTACACCATTACTGAGACATAACTCTTAAATGTATGAAAGATAATAAATAAATTTTCAGTACAGTCAGGAAAAGGACACACTTGAGAGCACAATACCCTACCAAATGTAACTTTATGCATCCTACAACACAAATTAATAATGGAATATACTTCATGAGACGCAAAGGAAAACAAAAAATGACATAACTATAAATTTAGGTGATTAATCAGGTAACAGCAATATTTATTACGGTTCACTCTCATTTTCTCACACATATTGCTTAAATGACAATTACTCTGAATATCATAAATAGTTTAACGTTCCACTTAATATAATTTAACTCATCCTTGTACAGTCATTACTCTAAAGAATTTGTCAATGTTTAGCTCTCTTTACAATGGGTTCCATAGCTTTTCTGGGCAGCAACACTTGCCTGTTTTCTGATAAAATGAAGTTCTCATTAATGTATGAGAAAATTCTGTCATGTTATTTTCTTGCTGAAGTTACTTACCTTGCATGCTTCTTTCAGCTCCTGCAACAACACATCACTTGATTATTCTTTAATAAAATTAATAATCTGCATTACAGTTTAACAATTCTAGCAAAGTAGTGAAATTCCTTGCTTACACAAGTCTACTAGTATCAAACACAGGCTTTAATTTGTTTAAGAAATTTCTGAGAGTGTACATTTGGAGCACATCATTGTATGAATGTGTATCATGGACTGTTGGGGAAAATGGAAAAGAAGAGAACTGAAGAATTTGAGATGTGGTATTGCAGAAGTATGCCTGAAATCAAGTGACCCAATAAGATAAAAAATGAATAAGTTCTTTGGAGAACTGTGAAAGAAACAGATGGAAAACACTGATTAGAAGAAGGGACAGGATGACAGCACAAACGTTAAGACATCATGGAATTATATCCATGGTACTGGAGGGAACCACTCAGGCCCAAGACTGTACAAGAAGATAGAGTGAGGAATATACCCTACAAATAGTTGAGGACATTGGGTGTAGGTGGAGGCACCACTTCAAACCAATCAAATAAGTGCCCCAGCTTTTCTGGGATCTGTGAAAGATAATCTGCTTTTATGAAGGGCAGGAATCTATGGATGGAATTTCCTGCCAGTTTATATAAGGCAAACTATATGCACTGTACTTACTCTGTATTGAAAAACAACACAGCTGCCTTCCAGTTGCCATTTCACAGATTACAAAAAAGTTAAAATATTGGTCACAGCCTCATCCTATTAGGATTCTGTGGTCAAAGTAGTTGTGGACGTATGATTGGCAGGGAACCTGCTCAACCGAGATGAGTGCTCCAATCTCAAGTCAAGGGAAACTTTTATTTGTAATTTTTGAGAACATTTCTCACGGAGAACAGCAGTTTTTCTTAGTACTTTAAAATGAACATAAACAGTCTCAGCTGCAAGAAACCTTTATTTCTGTGATTACCTGTTTCGGTCAGTTACTGACCATCTTCAGAACCAGTACCATGCTGGTAGGCAGTGGTGGAGAACAGAGCACGTGTTATGAACTCCACGGTCATCAACTGCTCAGCACTGACTGTTTACCTTCATTTCAGACTTTCATTTCTCGTCTTCCCACAGGAATTTTTGTTCTGAACATTTGCCTAGCATTCTGACACCTACCAGCAATTCAATGATTAACAACGTAACTGCTAGGCATCATGAACTTGCAGCAACTCTATATTTGTTTAAAATGTAGACTTCTAATATTTCTGTCTTTAATATATGAATTTTATTTGTTATTGGCACTGTTCCTCCTCAGGGGACACCACCTTAATTTAGCACTGTCCATGCGGGCAAGAAAGTTTGCGTGCTCTGGATCTGGAGGGCTATGCCAGCGGTAGCTTAGCTACCAGAAGGGTCACCCAAGCCGGACAGGCCAGAGGAGACAAGCCAGACAAAGTGTGTCTCACAACAGCTTATCACTCTCCATTTCCTATCCCAAACCTGTCCTCACTATGTCCTTGTCCGGTCATTTCCTGTTATTTTTATAAGACCTCAATGGCAGCGACAGCAGAGAAAGAGCCTTCCGGAATGGTTAAGCTGGCAGAAGAGGCACCTTTTCTCTTTGGGTACAAAAAGAGTACAAGTAGCAACTGTGGTGGCTGATTTTAGGCTGCGAAACCTACTGCCTATGTGGAAAGTAACGAGAAACTATCACATTACATTCCCTAGCAGTACATGGTATGTCTCTCTATGTGAGAGATTCAGGAGTTAAAACTTCCTCTCAATCAGATCTCCAGGAGGGAGACACATTGAGAGCAGACATATTTAAAAGGAAGAAAGGGACAATGAAGGAAGGAAAGATAAGGATAGGAACATGGAGAGTGAGGACACCACTGCAATCAGGAAAGCTAGAGAATGCAAAACAGGAGACGAAAAGAAACAAATTATATGTCCTTGGTTTGAAATGAGATGGGGAGAGAATGAGGAGATAGAAAGTGAAGATTATAAGCTCTTTTACTCAGGGCAATTCAAGAGTGGTGAAAAAGGGGTAGGAATGTTCATAGGGCAAAAGCTGAAAAACAAGGTAATGAAAGTACAATATACTGATGGAAGACTGATGACGATAGGACTGAAGGGTAGTGCAAAAGATTTGGTGTTAATACAGGTATATACGCCAAACAGCCAGCATAGAGGTGAGGAAGTGGAAGAATATTATGAGAAAATACAAGAACTCATCGAGAAAGAAAATATAAATGTCTGCATTATCACCATGGGGGACTGGGATGCAGTGGTGGGTGAAGGAAGAGATGAAGAAACAGTAGGAAATTTTGGATTAGGAATAAGAAATGAGAGAGGTGAACGACTAATTAGTTTCTGTAAAGAAAATTCATTAGCAGTGGGTAACACATTATTTGAGCACCACAAAAGGAGACGTTAAACATGGGTATCAAATTTAAATAACAAGTGAAGTTGAAAAACGTCTGGAGAGGTAAAGCAAAAGAAAGACTAAACATAGAAAGGCTCAAAAACGTATGAAAGGCGTCAGATTTGGGAAACAGATTTATGGAAAAATGGGAAGGAGGTAGTGTTGATGGACGTGTTAATGACAAATGGATAAAAATGAGGGAAGGATATCCCAAAATAGCAGGAAAGACTGGATAACAGAAAACATGTTGAAAAAGACGGAAGAGTGGAGAAAGTGGAAAAAGTTAGAAACTGAAGAAGGCGAAAAGAGGTACAGGAACCTGAATAGTGAATTATGAAGAGAAACTGAAGAAGCCAGGGAAAAATGGATCAAACAGAAATGCAACAAAATAGAGAAAATGGAGAAAGAGGGAAAGTATGAAATGATGTATAGACTGCCTGGTGAGATGGTTTCTGAACGTAAAAGAAAGAGGAATAACACAGAAATAGAAAGAGCTGATGGCACTCTAGCAGAAGAACCACAGGAGGTTTTGAACAGAAGGCAAGAATATATTGAATGTCTGTATAAGGGGGATGAAACAAAAAGTGAAATTAAGGTTGAAGAGGAGCAATATGTGCCGGAAGATGGAAATGGATTCACCATCTTGGAAGCAGAAGTAGAAAAAGTGCTGAAGGAAATGAAGAATAGGGAGGCATGTGGAATTGATGATTTGCCAGCAGAACCATTGAAGAGGCAGGGAAACAAGGCAAGAAAAGAAATAGTCTACCTCTATAATGAGATGTGTGACAAAGCAGAACAGCCCAAGGACTTCCTTGCAAGTTATGATACCAATAGAGAAACACTATAAAATGTGAAGAGCATAGGACCATCAGTCTAATTTCTCTTGCAGCTAAAGTGTTGAATAGAAGACTATATGGCAAGCTGGATAGAGGGAGTGCAGAGGAGCAGTTCAGATTCAGAAGAGGAAAAGGAACAAGAGATATTATTGGCCTGTTAAGAACTATAGTGGAAGGTAAATGGAAAAAGGCAGAGAAATATTTGCTGTTTTTATAGATTTAGAAAAGGCTTTTGACAGAGTTCAGTGGAACAAGCTGATGGATATTTTGAAGAGGAAAGGAGTAGACTGGAAAGAGAGACGACTGATATAGAAACTATATTTACACCAGAAAGTAAAGATAAAGATTGGAAATGAAATGTCAGAAGGAAGCACCATTGGACGAGGTGTTAGACAAGGTTGTTGTGCTTCCACACCGTTATTTAACGCATACCTTGAAGAGATTGTTGCGAAAGGCTTAGATGGGAAAAGAGGCATATGTATTGGTGGAAAGAGAATACAATGTATAATATTTGTTGATGACACGGTATTAGTGGCAGAAAGTGAGCAGACAGTGAATAACATGCTGAAAGATCTGAATGAAGCTTGTGTGGAATATGGGATGCAAATAAACACAGCAAAACTACGAGTCATCAGTCATCAGTACAAGATGCAGACTGTCCAATATTAAAATAGGAAAAGCTACCATTAACCAAGTAAGTGCATTTAAATATTTTGGAAGCACGATAACTGAAGACTTGAGATGTCACCAAGAGTTGAAAACTTGAATTGCTATAGCGAAAGAGGCATTCAACAGAAAGAGGAGACTGTTATGTGACAAATTTGATAAAGGTCTAAGGAAAAGGCTTGGCAAATATTTTGTCTGGAGTGTGGCACTATATGGGCCAGAAAAATGGACTCTGAGACTGTTGTTGTTGTGGTCTTCAGTCCTGAGACTGGTTTGATGCAGCTCTCCAAAAAATGATTCAATATTGAATCTCGCAAGAAAATTGCAAAAATCACAGTTTATTTTGGCTGACAATGAACGTTTTCAAAATATTTCATTCCACTTTGAAGAAAATTACATTTGCCTTTTATCACTGTACAAAAATATTTTTTAAAGTCTTCTGTAAAGAAGTATACTGCTCTATTCCAGATTTTTTTTGTTTTTTGTTTTAGGCTACCTTGTTACGCAAATGATGTTCTAACCATACCAAAACTGGAGATCAAATTTATTAGACATTATTGGATCTAAAATGTAGTTGAATTACCAGAAAGGGAGGGGATACAAGGCAGATTATTTGGGACTTTCACGGTTTCCTGGAAATTGTTGGTGCACTATGAACTGGTGATAAGCTTGGGGGGGGGGGGGGGGGGGGGGTCCATTTTTCTGCTAATAGTTGAGGAGTAATGACACCAGTTCTGCATGTACTGTTTGTTTAGACAATCACAGCAGGGTCTGGGGAGGCCGTTGTGCTGTCATCAAACTCAGTCCATCATACCGATATCACTAGCAATTGCTTTTGGCTACATTACCAGAAACCTATCAGTTTGATATTCGCTTCTGTCACGCATAGCTGCAGTCACACCAGAGTGTCTATACTACATTATCACCTCATCTTGGTTTCTCGTTTGGTCATTCTTAGGACTCTGTTTGCTTGTCATTCACTTATCTTGTCTACGACACTTGCCATTTGTTCTTTCCATCAACATCCATGTCTGCTCAGGTTCCCCTGACTTCTGCCTCAAGTCGGTTTTCCCCACTCCCTCTAAGATGCTGCTGCTTTGCAGCCACAGTACTTATGATGATAACAAAAGGAAGTTATCCAACATAATAGCATCTGTACTGAGTAACCTTCTGGAACAGAAGCAGCAGCAGCAGAAACAGCAGCAGCAGACAAAGTTGTCACAGAAGTTCTTCCAATTACTAGTAGACAAACTTATAGCAAGGCCAATCAGTTCAGGCCTCAGTATAGGGTTGAGGCACCACTTATGGAAAATTCAAAACAGATTATATGTTTAATATAGGAAAGAAGTTTACAAACTACTTAAAGAAATTGTATCTGTTGTTTCAAAGTCTGTACATTACAACTCTGTAGGAACAAAATAAAAAAAGAGATACTGAATATGAAATCGTGTATTTCCCCAGTTTTGGCCACATTAATTCTAGCTATGACCAGCCATTTCCCCACTTCGGCTACTGCATATTATTATAAGACTGGGGCTCAAATAATTACAGCATCAAACAGCTAGAAAGTAATTTGTTCTTATTGAAGCACATATGGAAACAAACAAGAATAAAGTCGATAAAAGTTATAGCAATTGAGTCCCCAACAAAAAGTATTATAATGACTCACCACAAAAAATATGATTAGTTCCCCCTTATGAGAAAAAAAAGAGGGGAGAGAGAGAGAGAGAGAGAGAGATTTCATTCAAAACTTTATTATGGTCATTTGACTTATCCTTATCATTCTGAGTTTCACTTACTTCCTGGAACCAATTTGTAATCCCCTGCAATAGAACCTTTAGTGCCACAATCAGCAGAGAGACTTTGTGTCTCTTAAGAGAGCCATGACATCATTTTGTTTCCAGGTTGGTAGTTTGCAGTACAGCCTTAGAACTTCACAAACCTGCCTTTTTGCATAAATACGTACAGATTTTCCTAAGTAACTGCAAACCTCATGTTGGAACAGTCCAGAACCAAGTCCATCAACCCCCCCCCCCCCTCCCCCCCCCCCCTCTCCACCCCCACCCCACCCCACCTCCCCAAGACAGAATGTTGACCCCACTACATTCTAGTGAAGACAGACCACAAATTTTATTTTTTAATGTTCTTGGAGCATTGTAAAACTTGCTTGCAGTAGCAACCTTCATTCCCTCAACAACAGCTTCTAGTGCATTTTTAACTTTGGTGGGAGAATACTGAAATTTCTTATTCTTTGGCTGAATCAAAAACCCTGGGTTAAAAAACACTATATTTTAATAATTCATGTTGCATATTTTACTATGTTACAAGGACAGCTCAATTAATATGAGATGCTGAGGCAAGACTATTAATTAGGTTTATCTTGATATAAAAATAGCAGAAATATTTTAAATAAGCCTACTTAAATAAAATTAGCATACTTAGATAGCAGACCAAATCTGTATTATAGATGTTTTGTTTAAAGTTTCAAGAGTGGAGAACACACGACACATAGGTGTCTCTGTTTATGGGCGCAAGCATGGTCATAACAGGAAACCAAGATCAAATTTGTATCTGTTAATGGCCACATTTAACTTCTAAGAAATGAAACTATAATACTCAACATTACCTCCCAAAAGATAAGATTTCTTCTGATGTTTTATTTAAATATATAGAATATGAAAAATTGATTATGTGCTTCTTAGAAAAAACTAAATGAAACTTAATTTCTTCAGGACAGACATTTTCACTAATTATGATTCCAAACAAGAACAAAGAAAGAAATGCTTCTATATCTAACTGAACAACACATTTTATGTTGTTTATAATAAGCTATTGTAAGATCGGCTGGTATTCTAAAGATGCTTAAAAATTCACTAATTACTTAAAAGTGGCCATAAGTGGGGTAGTTGCCAAAACTGGAGCCTTGACCCTACTCGGCTGTACATACTCACGTTCGTCTGCCAACAATGTCACCCTCTAAAGACACTAAGGAAGACAGTGACATGTACTTGCACTGCTGGAAACAATATTTAACAGCATTTAAAATCACGAAAGACTCACAGGAGTACTCATCATTTTTGTCATGGTCATCACCAGACACATTTTTCTACTCAGGAAGTTACCATCATTGTTCAACTCAGTCATGCTCGCATCCACAAACCCAGGATGCAACACACTGTATGCTGACTCATTGATTAGCGACATCAACATTGTTGTTCAGCTGGCTCCGGATATGGAGATATTTACACACGGCAGCATTAAAACTGGATAACCTATCACCAGAGGACATCTTGTGCTTCACACACTCCTAAATCACTCAGGTACGTAATGAACCTCTCATGACAAGATGCAAGTTATGGTGGTCGAGGCATCATAGTGGACTCCACCCACATGGAGCAAATCGGACATGAGCAATGTTCTGATTCTAGTAATGTTAAGACACATTCATAACACCTGAACCTCCAGTTGCACCCTGTTATTGGGTATAGAGGCCTCTTACCATCAAACCCAAAACGCATTATCACTCATTCCTTAGATGACTATCCATATTGCTGTGTGTACTGTACATGCTGAGAAGGTGTTGGATTCGGGTACCTCTCTACAAGCCTCCAGCATGGAACCATACACATGGTACAGTCTGTTGCCCAATTGAGCAATCTTCTTGTGCAGAAATTGCTTCTTGCTTTTGACATTTCCAATCCCGACATCCTTTTCCAAGGAGACACTGGGCCCATGGTTCTGAGCAATATATGCATGACTAAGCTCTCTCCACACTCTTGATATTTGGTAGCTGATGGGGATAGTTCTGTCTCCTTTCACTAAACTTGCTGGAGGAGAACACAGCATACTCTCTACAACCTCATAAAGCAAGATTGTTGTGACATTTAGTGAAGTGCAGGTTTTTTCAGAAAGAAATTGAATATCTGGGATGTTAGCTGCGCAAAGAGGAGAACAAGCAAACAGATCAAAATACAGATGCCACAGACTACCTTCCCCATCAACTGTTACTCCCAGTTCTTGACAGTAGATTCTCACCTTTCACAATGGCTACAACATTTACAGAAAAAGAGAGTTCAATATGACTGAATCCAAGCATCTGAATGAGCCTTCAACCAATGAAAATGCTTGCTGAGGTCTGCCCCGTCTCACATCATTCTCCCCAAGATGCTCACTACTATTGGCAGCTAAGACTTCCTCTCATGGCATCAGGACAAGACAGGGGTCTGAATGTTTACCAGATTCCAAGGAAACCATCCATGTCATTTGATGTGATCTTCCAAGCTAACTTAAGACTGTCAACATCATTCAATTCTATGACGTAAGGGGCACATGAGTATTTTGAACATTCACTAACCCAAGCACTCAGTTTCAGTCATCTTTCAAAAAGTAAAACAGAGTAATGTGTTCTGGTCTTCATAATACAACTGACAAACAGTAAAATTTGTCCAACAGCTCAATGCAGATACTTTGGTGGAAGGTGCTGATAATTAAAACTCCCCTGAAATATCAACAGCCATCCCATAGATGCTGTTCCTCCAGAGAATGGTGATAACAAAATTAGCCAACAAGATGATGGACATCCTTGCCTCATTACAGACATAGAGATCACAAGGTTTCCCACTCCGTAAAGCACGAAAGACAACAATCTGTTGCAGATCAGATAACAAGAGTACAATGCTGATGTAGGTGCAAGTGTTTCTAAGCACATCATTCAGCATACACAGTTGAACATGGGGCTCTGCAGTTGACAACCACTCTGTGTTCCCATGGTGACCCAACAACAATGTCAATTACAATGGCAGAGGCATGGGATTGTTGAGATTGGACCGCTGAGCAATCGAACTGTGTCACCTGTTTGTTTGAAACATGTTTTTTTTACTACACCAAATCCATGGTTGTGTCCAAATACACCATCATTCAGGCAAACAGCTGCTAGATACAAGCACTGCACCACATACACCAGTGGGGACAATATTATGCTTCGGGAGATATTCACCTGGTCTTCTGTGGGACGTATGGTAGTAACTAAATGCACCATTACAGTTGTGAACTATGTGAAAATTATTGTGGACCACCTTAATCCCTTTATGCTTGATGCTATGTACAGAAAACTGGTTGAAACCTAAAATTGATAGCAATGAGATTTTTGGGGAAGAGTTAAGTGTATATAGAAAGGACAGGGAAATGGGAAATGGAGGTGGTGTATTTGTCACAGTAGACAAGAAATGCAAATCCACCGAAGTAGAAACTGAAACTGCGTGTAAGACTGTATGGGCAAGACTGAGTATCAGGGATGGAAATGAAATGGTAATTGGATCCTTCTATCACCTATCAGACTCATCTCCTGATGTAACTGAAAACTTTAGAGAAAACCTCAGTTCACTTGCATGTAAGTTCCCCAATCATACTGTAATCATCGATGGAGACTTCAATCATCCGAAAATTAATTGGGAAAATTACAGTCTTGTTAGTAGTTGGCGTGATAAGACATCTTGTGAAACTCTACTAAATGTCTTCTCTGAAAACTACCTAGAGAACAGATAGTTAAGAACCCCATTCATGATGAAAGTATATCAGATCTAATGTCAACAAATAGACCTGAACTCTCTGGGCATGACCACACCGAAATTGGTATCAGTGACCATGATGCTATTGTGGCAACAATGATTTCCAAGATACAAAGGACAAATAAAACAAGCAGAAAGATATAAATGTTTAGTAAACTGGAGTTACAAAATCAGTATAGTCATATCCCAATGAGGAAACTGAAACTTTCGGCACAGGGCAGGCTCAAGTTTAAAAGAATAGTTGACCATGTGCTGGATCGATATGTACCAGTAGAACAGTTCATAATGGAAGGGAACTTCCATGGTATACAGTCATTGTAAAGAAACTTCTAAGTAAACAAAGATTACTGCATAACAGGTGTAAAACAAAGCTCAGGACTATAGATACTGAGATGCTGGATGGAACGTTCAATGACTGCCACTGCAGACTATCGTCAAGTGGTCTTTCACAGAACCCAATGAAATCCTGGTCATACGTAAAGTCTGTTATTGGCACCAAAGTTAGTACCCAGTCCCCAGCAAATTAGACAGGAACTGAAATTGAGGGATGGATGAATGAATGAAATAAGTATCAGTGTCAGTGGTGTTGAAAAAAGAGCTGAAATTGTTACAAATTGAACAAACCTCCAAGTCCCAATAGAATCTATGTCAGATTCTACACTGAATTTGCAGCTAAGTTAGCCCTTCTCCTAACTATAATCTATTGTAGATCCCTTGAACCTAAAACCATGCCCAGTTCTTGGAAAAAGGCACGGGTCACACTTGTCTACAAGAAGGGTAGTAGAAGTGATCCACAAGCTACTGCCCAACATCCTTGACATTGATTTGTTGCAGATTCTTAGAACATATTCTGATCTCAACATAATGAGATATCTTGAACAGAATGACCTCCTCAATGCATGGATTTTGAAAAGATTGATAATGTGAGACCCAAGTCACTCTATTCTCACACAACGTAATGAAAGTTTTGGATTAAGGCAACCAGATAGACGAAGTATTTTTTGTATTCCAAAAAGCAGTTGACTCAGTACTGCACCTACGCTTATTATCAAAAGTTCGGTCACAGGGGGTATCAAGTGAAATTTGTGACTGGATTGAGGACTTTTTCGTAGGGAGGACACAGCATGCTATCTTGGATGGACAGCCGTCACCAGATGTAGAAGTAACTTCAGGTGTGCCCCATGGAAGTGTGTTGGGACCCTTGCCATTCATGTTGTATATTAATGACCTTGCACACATTAAAAGTAAAATCAAGCTTTTTGCATTTATCTGTAATGAAGTTCTATCTGAAAGAAACTGCATAAATATACAGTCAAAACTTGGTAAGATTTCAGTGTGGTGCAGAGACTGGAAACATGTTATAAATGTTTAGAATTGTAAAATTTTGCACTTTACAAAATGAAAATACATAGTATCCTATGACTACAGCGTGGTCCACTGATAGTGACTGGGCCAAATATCTCACGAAATTAGCATCAAACGAAAAAACTACAAAGAACGAAACTCGTCTAGCTTGAAGGGTGAAACCAGATGGCGCTATGGTTGGCCCGCTAGATGGCACTGTCATAGGTCAAACGGATATCAACTGCCTTTTTTTAAATAGGAACCCCCATTTTTTATTACATACTCGTGTAGTACGTAAAGAAATATGAATGTTTTAGTTGGACCACTTTTTTCACATTGTGGTAGATTGCGCTGTAATAGTCACAAACGTATAAGTACGTGGTATCACGTAACATTCCGCCAGTGCGGACGGTATTTGCTTCGTGATACATTACCCGTGTTAAAACGGACCGTCTACCAATTGCAGAAAAGGTCAATATCATGTTGATGTATGGCTATTGTGATCAAAATGCCCAACGGGCATGTGCTATGTATGCTGCTCGGTATCCTGGATGACATCATCTAAGTGTCCGGACCATTCGCCAGATAGTTACATTATTTAAGGAAACAGGAAGTGTTCAGCCACATGTGAAACGTCAACCACAACCTGCAACAAATGATGATGCCCAAGTAGGTGTTTTAGCTGCTGTCGCAGCTAATCCACATATCAGTAGCAGACAAATTGCGCGAGAATCGGGAATCTCAAAAACGTCGGTGTTGCGAATGCTACATCAACATTGATTGCACCCGTACCATATTTCTATGCAGCAGGAATTGCATGGCGGTGACTTTGAACGGCGTGTACAGTTCTGCCACTGGGCACAAGTGAAATTACAGGACGATGACAGATTTTTTGCACACGTTCTATTTAGCGATGAAGCGTGATTCACCAACAGCGGTAACGTAAACCGGCATAATATGCACTATTGGGCAACGGAAAATACACGATGACTGTGACATGTGGAAGATCAGCGACCTTGGCAGGTTAATGTATGGTGCGGCATTATGGGAGGAAGGATAATTGGCCCCCATTTTATCGATGGCAATCTAAATGGTGCAATGTATGCTGATTTCCTATGTAATGTTCTACCGATGTTACTACAAGATGTTTCACTGCATGACAGAAAGGCGATGTACTTCCAACATGTTGGATGTCCGGCACATAGCTCACGTATAGTTGAAGCGGTATTGAATAGCATATTTCATGACACGTGGATTGGTCATCGAAGCACCATACAATGGCCTGCACGTTCACCGGATATGATGTCCCGGATTTCTTTCTGTGGGGAAAGTGGAAGGATTTTTGTGATCGTGATCCACCGACAATGCCTGACAACATGCGTCAGCGCATTGTCAATGCACATTACGGAAGGCGAACTGCTCGCAGTTGAGAGGAATGTCGTTACACGTACTGCCAAATGCATTGAGGTTGACGGACATCATTTTGAGCATTTATTGCATTAATGTAGTATTTACAGGTAATCACGCTGTAACAGCATGTGTTCTCAGAAATGATAAGTTCACAAAGGTACATGTATCACATTGGAACAATCAAAATACAATGTTCAAACGTACCTATGTCCTGTATTTTAATTTTAAAAAGATACCTGTTACCAACTGTTCGTTTGTGACTATTACAGCACCATCTATCACAAAGTGAAAAAAGTGGTCCAACTAAAACTTTCATATTTCTTTACGTACTACACAAATAGATAATAAAAAATGGGGGTTCCTATTTTTAAAAAGGCAATTGATATCCGCTTGACCTATGGCAGCGCCATCTAGCGGGCCAACCATAGCGCCACCTGGTGTCCCCTTTCAAGCTAGACATGTTTCGTTCTTTGTAGTTTTTTCGTTTGATGCTTATTTCATGAGATATCTGGCCCGGTCATGATCAATGGACCACCCTGTATAATATCAATGAGTTACTGCTGGAATCAGCCAACTCATACAAATACCTGGGTGTAACACTTTGTAAGGATATGAAATGGAATGATCATATAGGTTCAGTCACGGGTAAAGCATGGGGTAGACTCCAGTTTATTGGTAAAATATTGGGGAAGTGCAATCAGTCTACAAAGGAGAATGCTTCCAAATCACTCGTGCGACTGGATCTACAATATTGTTCAAGCTTGTGGGTCCCGTACCAGATAGGACTAACAGGGGATATTGAACACAATACAGAGAAGGCAGCACAAGTGGTAACAGGTGTGTTTAATTTGTGGGAGAATGTCACAGAGATACTGTAGGAACTGAACTGGAAGACTCTTGAAGATAGATGTAAACTGAATCGGACTAGAGTGCTTAAAGGAGCCTGATTGTGAACTGATGTTGATGTTTTAGGTGCCAATCTTGGCTGGTGTGGCACATCACAGATACTTTTGTCACCTCTAAGGCCATTTCTTCTGACAAGAAGCCAAGTTTGTTGGGTCCAGATACCAGATTCCTTCCCCCATGCTAAAAGTGTGTATAGGTAGAAGTACACTAGATGGTGCTTTGGTGGATTATAAGTGGTTATGGTGGTCCCACCTGTTCATCTGTCATCTGTGGCCCATCTCTGAATTGGCTGGTGGTCAACTGACATGTAACGATGCGAGTTGTGTTGCCTGACTGGTGGCTTACATTCCCATACTGCTGACCAATGTTGCAGGCAGTTTTAAACATTTCATCGACACAGGTGATATGGTTTCTGCTGTACTATTGTCTATGGTGGTATTAATGCTTTGTATACAGTGAATGTCAGTACTGGTAGTGGTGTGGAATTTGGGTGCTGTGAAGGACCCATCGATACTCATGTCTCAGCTGGTTTTGAGGGTGGTGCTCTTTTCCTTTTGGCATCTGCATCTCTGTGTCTTATAGGAATTGTGTGAACTGTCAGTACACACCAGGTGCAGTATACCTCACAAAACCTGCCAAGGACCACACAAAATTGCTGTTGTATTAAGTTTCAAAGGAGGACAAAGACACTATTAAGCAGATTATCATAATATTTTGGCTCATTAATATAATTCACATATGGGTAGAAATGTAAATCTTCTGAGGACATGTCTATTATTCACATTTTTGTGTTTGTGTCTCTAAGGTCATTGTAACACACACAGTTTTTTTTTTACTCTGGCATGCAGGACCCGTGCCTGGTAAATGAGGCAATGGGGCAGGTGATGAGCTGTGTCACCAGTTACCTGTTTAGCAATGTAAATTGACATTTAAACACTTTAAGATTTGTAATTTGAAATGGCTGTAATGCAATATTGTCACACTTCATTAGTTTTAGACTATGTTGTAGAGAATGAACAGCATTCTATGACATTAATCAAGTTATGTAAATGCTTCATATGGAAATAAGTAGATAATAAATAAGAGAAAAATAGTAACTGGGTAATGTAAAAAGGAGAACAGTGCCTTTCTTTTCACAGTAGCTACTTTTCCATACTGTCTGATCTCTTATATCATTACAAATATCTTTGTTCGATATGTTTAAATTATCCAGAAGCTAGACAGTCAGCTATGTTTCTTTTTAACTAATGTATCTATCAGTCTTGATGTAGCTACCCCTTTTTTAATAATTCCTCTTGTTCCAAATTTGTTGAAATTTAAATACATTTGTGTGCTTATCTTATGAATCAAATGCACTAAAGCCATTTAAGTGAATCTTAATTTACAACAGCACAACAGTCAAATTTATTCTTGTGTTAATTGTAATTATTATTAAAGCTTTATTTACTGGCATCAAAGAGAAGAAAATGATACATCACAATCTATTTAAACAATGGTTTGAATTCTCATTTTTGGCAACAAACTATATACCGTAAATAAACAGGGTGTCTATGCTAGTGCACATGCAATAAATATATATTTACTTCAATATACAGACCTCTGTGATCTATGAACATTAAATCATTTCTTTACCATGCATCGAGCAATGTTTAACTATATGCTTCATAAAGAAAACTTCTAATTTATGCTAAAAATGTTTTTGATGCATTTTTAAGGTGAAAATAGGTAGACTATAATTGTACAACTATATGCGGAAATTGACATCAAATAAAACTTTGCTCAAAGGCCAATAACCTTTTACCATTCTTGCACAAAACATACTAAATATGCCTTAAATAAAGATCACTCACTGCTTTCATAAATGATAGCCGTAATTTATTCATCGGAATTTCTAGTTTCAGGTATGTAGACTCGCAAAATGTGTAGTCTTCAAAACTAGATTGTAATCCTTAGTTGCAGATGAGATGCAATGATGGCATGGAAATATACACACATCAAAAAAATTTTTGCATCACCCAAGTTCCCAGAACTCCTGAAGATAAATGCTGACTGTGGATACTGCATCACAGACACAGTCCCTTTGACTGTTCAGAGATGTCACTAAACCCGCCTAAAGATGTAAACAATCATGCATGAGCAGCACCTATTAGACGGAGAGGGTTCGACAGCTGATCAGTTCCAATCATTCCACCAGGAAGGAAGTACACGACTCTTGTCGTCTGTAGTTCAACCTTGCCTAGACGGTCAATACCGTGATATGATTGTGTCCGCATTTTTACTTTGTGCCAGGAAGGGCTCTCGACAGGGGAAGTGTCCTGGTGACAGCAACTCCACCATGTTGAATAATGCTTTTTGTGCAGCCACAGGACATCGTGTTATGACTCAAACTGTGCGTAATAGGCTGTATGATGCGCAACTTCACTCACGACATCCATGGCGAGGTCCATGTTTGCAACCACGACGCTGTACAGCGCGGTGCAGATGGGCCCAACAACATGCTGAACAGACCGCTCAGGATTAGCATCATGTTCTCTTCATCAATGAGTGTCGGGTATGACTTCAACCACACAACCGTCGCAGACGTGTTTGGAGGCAACACGGTCAGGCTAATCATCTCAGACACCCTGTCCAGCGAGTGCAGCAAGGCGGAGCTTCCCTGCTGTTTTGGTGTGGCATTATGTGGTGCTGACGTATGCCGCTGTTGGTCATAGAAGCCACTGTCATGGCTGTACAATACGTGAATGCCACATTCCAACCGATAGTGCAACCATATCGGCAGCATATTGGCGAGGCATTCATCTTCATGGACGATAATTCGCACCCTCATCACGCACATCTTTGAATGACTTCCTTCAGGATAACGACTTCGCTCGACTACAGTAGCCAGCATGTTCTCCAGATATGAACCCTATTGAACATGACTGGGATAGATTGAAAAGGGCTGTTTATTGACGATGTGACCCACCAACCGCTCTGAGGGATCTACGCCGAATCGCCATTGAGGAGTTGGACAACCTGGACCAACAGTGCCTTGATGAACTTGTGGATGGTATGCCACGTTGAATACAGGCATGCATCAATGCAAGAGGATGTGCTGCTGGGTATTAGAGGTACTGGTGTGTACAGCAATCTGGATCATCATCGCTGAAGGTCTCGCTGTATGGTGGTACAACATGCAATGTAAGGTTTTCATGAGCAATAAAAAGGGTGGAAATGATATTTACGGCCGGCCGAAGTGGCCGTGCAGTTAAAGGCGCTGCAGTCTGGAACCGCAAGACCGCTACGGTCGCAGGTTCGAATCCTGCCTTGGGCATGGATGTTTGTGATGTCCTTAGGTTAGTTAGGTTTAACTAGTTCTAAGTTCTAGGGGACTAATGACCTCAGCAGTTGAGTCCCATAACGCTCAGAGCCATTTGAACCATTTGATATTTATGTTGATCTCTATTCCAACTCTCTGTACAGGTTCCAGAACTCTTTGAACGTAGGTAATGCAAAACGTTTTTTTGATGTGTATATTTTTAAAGTCACAGCAGCAACTTTGAAGCCTTGATGAATGGATACAATACTAAAAATGGGCAACAAACAAAATTGTAGACATTATGAAACAAAAATTAAGGCACATTACTAAGTTTATTATCGCATCATGAAGATGAGGATTTGGAGATGAGCACTAAGCCAAAATGGACAATGATGGAATGTGACATTGGGTATGGCCTTTTCAAAGCAACTACATCACCCTACTTCCAGTAATTCAAGCAGTCCCACTCTCCCAATCTCAGTCCTGAGCACTCACCACTGCACCACATCAATAATTATGTTTAACAGGGCTGCAGTACCAATTTCTAGCCGGCCGAAGTGGCCGTGCGGTTCTAGGCGCTGCAGTCTGGAATCGCGAGACCGCTACGGTCGCAGGTTCGAATCCTGCCTCGGGCATGGACGTGTGTGATGTCCTTAGGTTAGTTCGGTTTAACTAGTTCTAAGTTCTAGGGGACTAATGACCTCAGAAGTTGAGTCCCATAGTGCTCAGAGCCATTTTTTGAACCAATTTATAGCTTGCTTACTGTGACAATTTTTAGTGTTTTTTTTTTTTTTTTTGTGCATTATGAGTTAAAATGAATGGATCAACAAAACTGGAAATCTGGGGGTCTTAGGTTCAAAACAAGAGCCTCACATGTCATGACAAGAAAACATAGGTAGTACAAGTGCTCTGCTGTGATGGTTAGGTCTGTGGTGCATGATGTTACAAGAAAAATAGTCCATATTTTGTATGGAGTAAACTGCAATTTGACTGTGTATTATAACATTTATCTTCTGTACTACCTATATTTTGGTTTTTATGCCATTAGCAAGTACAATGCTAAAAGTTGTTACACCATTATTATGTCATATCTGTTAAGGCCTCCTGAATTTCATTGTATCATGGAAACTAAAAGAAAGGATTATGAGAGCCTCTATTGGATTCTGCAGAAGTTTACCACATTTACACCTACACTCTACAAGTCACTTTGTAGTGTTAGGCAGGGGTAGTTTGTGTACTAACATCACTTCTACCCTTCCCTGTTTCAGCTGTGAATGATGCTTCAGAAGAAGAAGTGTTAGTGTGCCTCTGAGTCAGCCTGAATCTTTCTAATTTTACCTTGTGGTCTTTTTGCTAAATTTACAGGGGAGGCAATACACTGGTTGACTGTTTTGACTCTAAAAGCACAGTAACAGTAAACCACACTGTGATGCTCCATGCCTCTCTTGTAGTATCTGCCACCGGAGTTTGATGAGGATTTCCATGATACTTTTTGCACCACTTAATGAGAAGTCCACCTCTTCTTTGGACCTTCCCTGTTTATTTCATCAATCATATCTAGTAAGAGCCCCATGTTGATGAACAAAACTGTAACATCGATTGAACGAAGGATTTTTGAGCTACCCCTTTTGTAGTTGGCCTACACTTCCTGAGGTTTCTTCCAGTGAATCTAAGACTGGAGTCTGGCTTCCTTACGAGAATGCTAAATAGTGAATGGAAGAATGGTGACAAACTTGGTGCAGGCTCTAATAAATATTGGTGCATCATCTGAACCTAGCAGAATAAAGGAATTGTGCCCCATCTCACAATGGAGTCTAGAACACTGCTTGGCTAGAACTGAAATACCCCAGTAGCAGCTGGTGCTGTCCACTGGCTAAATGCAGATGCAGAACAGCAGGAGGCATTGTGAATACTAAACATGCTAGCAATATGCAGGGCTCCAGTCTGACCCCTTGTTAGACTTCTAATAATTTCAAAAATATTGTTCAGTTTTGCTGATGACACAAGTGTCTTAATCTGTGGTAATAATACTGAAATGCAGAATACTATAACAGAAAATTTGAGCAGTACCTGTGAGTGATTTAACAAAAATAAACTGCCCATAAATGAAAACAAACATGTTGTATTAAAATTTAACATCCAAGAAATAAGAATAAGCAGGCCAAAAAAATAGAGTGAAATGAAAAATTATTCAACGAGGAAACAGAACTAAATTTCTTGGATGGCTCTCAAACATACTGAAAATATTTTACAGAACTAAAGTACTGCATGTTACGTAATAAGAGTACCTATTTGCAAATTTGCTGTCACCTACTCTACGTGAAAAGCACTTATTTTGCTTTTCTTCACTCTGCGCCAAAATCTGATATTAAAAGAAAAATTCATTTGAGAAACACATAATAAGTTTTTCTACCCAATAGGCTCATCTACCTTTAGGAGGTGCAATTATTAGTAAAATACTGCTGATAAATATACGCTTGAGTACAATAAACTACATAGTTTCGCTTTTGGAACCGTCTGGGAGAAAAAAAAAGGAATGTGTTCGGGAACGTTAAAAAGGGAGTGGACGTCACTCAGACAGCACGTAAGAAAACCATCTGATAAGGCAGTAGGCGGATCATAGGCGAAGGTCTGGATTATGTTGAAGTTGGTGAGATAAAGGAAAGCAACTGAACCACCCACCGCAATCAGATGTACCTATTTTCTCTGTTATCATCGTCGAGTATTGCATACCGGCGATGTTCAAAAACAGTTATGTAATTATCATTATTTCTAGCGATACTTTATGTTCCCTGTGTCTTAAGTACGTTACCGTTAGCTATTATCATAAATGTTCAAATGTTCTCCTGTCGTGTTTAATGTGTAAAAATATTCAACGTCAACAAAACCGGAACCTGAAAATAATACAGCGCTCATTTAAAGTACTGTTTAAATAGGAAGGCCTCTAATGGGCGAAAAACTCGTAAACAACGCTACATAATTAAACACGGCTAACAGCGCGTCATACGATAGCGCTATTGCCGTTGGTTTCTATGACGCCATCAATTGTTTTTACCTGTTCCGCTGCTCGCGTATACGTCTTTAAAGTCGCTACGAAAATGCTGGTAGGTTACGTTTACTGATCTGATAAATAGTTTTTGAAAGTACGCGACCTGCGTCTACAATTCACCTTAATGCTAAGAAAGCTCTAATTTTTATTTACGGCAAACACTTTTTAATGGAGATTGTCGAGTTGAAAACTGAGTGTTGTTTGAAAAGTGAGTGTTGTAGACAAGCTAAATTATAGAACAGATTCACCATTGTTGGACTAGCCCCTTCTACGGTACATCGTGGCGGTCCACCATTCAATGACGGCGAAACAAAACTCTTTCCTTTGAGATATACGGAAAAAACCCTCTAAGTGTTTAAAAAATTTGCTGTCCGTTAAAAAATACAATACTGTATGCAATTTGACAAATAACACAGTGTACCACAGATATAATAAAGGGCGTGAATTAAAATTTAGCGCCTTGTTACGCAACATTCAAAACAAATTTTCCTACATAATAGAAAACAATCAACTATAGGCTATAATTGGTTTTGGGCACAAAAAAACTGTGTAAAATGTGTAAATAGACGAATGCATCAACAGAGCCAAGTGCTTACTACCGTACCATATATGAAACATGTACTAGATAAAGTGATAAGACTTCTTACTAGAAACATATAACATGACATCAAAGACCTTTGAAACTTGTAGGAAGTACGGTACCACTGCGTTTTCATTTGATCGAGGCGTGTAAAAACTCCCGACACTGCTCTTCTGTATTCATAATAAAAACTATGACTCTTGTCACAAGTGATATGGGTCTATACTTGAACGCCGTATGACGAACTTGTTTTCAGTGGTTGTCTTTGAATTGCCTCCCAAGCAATGCTAATAATATCAAATGATAATACTGTTGCTTTAAAGCGAATGAGTTTTCACACGAGAGCAACTTTAACAAGTTGACTGAACATACTGCACGTTGAAAAGCATCAACTTGTTGGAACAATATAAGTGTTTAACAATTGGTATGTCTGACAAAAATAATGTTGCCGAGGTTTAATCGCCTACGATGTATCTCCTATTAAGGCGACAGAAGTGAGGCTGTATTGTTTACTTGTACTCCATGTGCGATTAGCCCCTTCTGGGGAGACGGAAGGCAATTTTTATCCATGTGCTGTCAATGCTATTTCACGCTTTGGATAGGTGCAATTTTCAAAAGAACTGCAAGTGTTACAACAGTGAAACTTTTATTGGATGTATATGACATATACGCCTGCATTCACAAGTAAAATGAACAAAATACCTGTCTTGGATTTCAAGGAACTTTTTAAATTCTTCACTAATAAAATTACATTGTTCCATAACCAGCTTGATCATAAAACAGTTTCTGTTGGCTTGGCAGTTCTCAATTTACTTGTAATATCTTATTACCATCCCGAGTACAAATTTTATATTTCTAAGCCATTTAGTTCCTCAGCAAATAATGGAACCTGAAAATCATAAAGTGCGGTTATGAGAGAAATCAATTTCAAGTTTAATACTGCAATTTTAGTATAATTAGCCATAAGAATTACTTTCAATTATTATTTTCCTGCACTATATTGAACATCACCTGAATCATAGTGATCTTCTTTTCTTCTCTTGGTCGCTCCTCTTTTCTGCCTTGCTTATTTTGTGCATTTTAAATGAACAATTTCTGCTTTGCATATTCTCTCTTTATCTATCTGCGCCAAGGATTTTGCGGTATTTCCACCAGATTTCATGGCCAATGCTTCCAAAACATCCAATGTCCTTGTTTCACCATCAATGGTGCATAAAATTGCATCATAAACACCAAATATAGTTTTCGGTAACGCATTCAAATGACAGAATTTACGCATTCATTTAAATTTTTTTCCCCATGAAGATATTTCTTCGACAAAGTATCTTTACAAAGATCTCTAAATATAGGTTTAATTTCATTTATTACTGCAGCAGTGAAAGAATGTCTGTGGTAATATATTCTCACTTCTACTGTCCTTGTGCCAAGTGTCAGGGTTATTTGAGCAAAGAAAATGCTAAAGATCTTCATTTGTGGAAAGCTGATAGAAAAAGATAATCCATACACCTTTCTTCATGTTTTCGAAATTCCCAACATTTTTTCTTGTTAGCAAGTGATAATAATTCTGTAATCTGTCTATTTCAACATTTGTAAAGCGACCTTTACGACCTACCTTCTTACCATCTTCCAGTAGTATTTTTCACTTTCCTTTCAAAAATCTTTTCAACATGGATCCCATTCTCTTCTGCACATTCCCTATGCATTTTAATTCGGAAGTTGTGACACTTGGACCATAGGATTCTTCTGTACATATCCTTTCATTAGTCTTGCTGTCACTATCTCCTGAATACTGTGTGTATCTAACACCTCTACTTGCCAGTGAATGATTAAACATTCTGAGAAATCCTGCCACTTCCATCTCACCACTTGGACCAGCATAGTTCTTCTGGCAATTGTGTTCATCCCCTTTCTCAATTTCTCTGCCATAAGTTACACAGTACTTGCTTAGAATCTCTGTGTCAGTTACCCTGCATCAAATGATGTAGCTGTCAGAACACCACTTAGTGAAGTGTGGCCACTTTTCTGCCAGCTGCCATCAGAATATGCACAAATGTCACCACTTTCACCCTCAGCGCTATCCTTGAGTGCTTCTTCAGTTGCTTCTTTCATTGATAGATTACACAATCCAGCAACACAGTTTCAAGTTATAAATTTTGCAAATAGATTTGGAATGTCAAGCATCACACAAAAGAGTTTGCTTGCTGCCAGCCCATTGCCAATTGATTTGAGACCATAAACTAGCCTAATGTTATTCTCATAAAGATTACTATTTGCCATTTATAATGCAGTTTCTTACTTGAAGTACTGATTTTCTTTACATCTGACATTATTGGTTCCTTTGACATACCAACCTGATTTATCTTTACATATTTATTTCCCCTGAATTTTACTTTAGGCGAGATCAGAACCAGAGATAGTACTTATAGGTTGGCAACACGTCAGTTCGCGTAGCCATTGGGTTGATTCTTTGACATAACTAATGGCAGGTGAGAATTGAAGCAATGTATTTCCAGCGTAAACATGAACACCTTTGTCTTATTTGCAGTTTTTTCGGTGTATCAGTGAGTTTTGAGAGAAATATTTTTGTAATTAAGGCAGCGAGTGCTACAAAGTTGACTTATTTAAGTTATTTATTACTACATGGCAACATCATCTATCGATGCATGTCTCATGGATTAATTGCAGACACATGAAAATGTATCAGATGTGGTGGCGAAACAGCTACATAATTGATCCACATGAGCGAACTGAATAAGTTTGTCACTGTTTTACAATTAAATCATGGGAGAAGGTAGGAGGACCAATGTTTCTTGATAATAGAGTTCACATTCGATATATTGGTAAACATTGATCCACCTACATTCTCCCATGATTTAATTAAAAAAAAACATTGATCCACCTGCCTTCTCCCATGCTTTTAATTAAAAACCATTGATCCACTTACTCAGCATGCTCATGCAGATCAATTGCATAACAATACACAGCAGAGAAATATTCTACTGTGTTTTTGAGTATATCATTGGTTATGACTCTGTCCTTAGCTTACAGATAAGGCACAGCTTAAGTGGCTTGGACTCATATACAAGGAGCAATTCAATTTATGATCCTCGTTTACAGCAGTGTTTCACCTTATCTTTCAGAATGTATTACTCCAAACGCATTGTCTCCCTGTCGCTCTCTTATTGTCTGAGTAACACAAACAGCTGACACACATTCTTTTGTTCGCATGATACATCTCAATCACACATCCGGCCATCCTGATTTAGGTTTTCCATGATTTTTTTAAATCGCTTCAGGCAAATGCCGGGATGATTCCTTTGAAAGGGCATGGATGACTTCCTTCCTCATCCTTCCCTAATCTGTGGGACCGGTGACTTCGCTGTTTGATCCCCTTCCGCAAACCAACCAACCACGTGACATCACAGCATGGCAAGTGCTGACAATATTCCTAGATGGAACCCGTAAGTACGCCACTGGCACCATTCTCAACTTTTACCAGAATTTCTTTATTCGTGGCATTTTTACGAAAACAAACGAAACCAGAAGGTATATAAATCAACACACACTTCATACACAACGAACTTCACTAAGTAAAAACAATACTGCTCGAAAGCAATAAGGCTATGTTCATACATGCAACAAAAGTGGCATATCCTATTGCAACTGCATGTGTTAAATCCCAGTTTTTAGTGGTGCAAATTAAGAGACGCAACTTTTGTCACATCACAAAAACGTCAACTTGGTTGTGCCACTTTCCTCCACCACTGCTCCCTGGTGGCAATATTTCGAAACACGAGTAAATGCTGCTACACTCCATTTAACTTGGTTGTTTTAATTTAATTTTCGAAAAAAGTGAAAACAGTGTTCAGCAGGTACCTTTTTGCAGCCGGCCGGTGTTGCCGTGCAGTTCTAGGCGCTTCAGTCTGGAACCGCGTGACCGCTACAGTTGCAGGTTCGAATCCTGCCTCGGACATGGATGTGTGAGATGTCCTTAGGTTAGTTAGGTTTAAGTAGTTCTAAGTTCTAGGGGACTGAAGACCACAGATGTTAAGTCCCGTAGTGCTCAGAGCCATTTGAACCATTTGAACATTTTTGCTTCTTCTGTAACTTCAGGAACAGTAACAAATGCCATTTTCTGCAGAAATGTGCAGCAATGTGTGTGTGTGTTTGTGTGTGTGTGTGTGCGAGAGAGAGAGAGAGAGAGAGAGAAGGGGGGGGGGGACAATATTGTTGCAGACCAATAACGTATCCCACAATCTTAAAAGATTTTTAGATGAATAAATAAATATATGTAACCAAAAAAGCGAGTGGTATAAACTTAGCAACTTAGCGATTTGTGAGACTAGACATTGTGTAAGTTGTGGGTTATAAGCAGGAAGTAGTTCCAGAATGTGGTGTGGCAGTTGTTAAACTAAGATTAGTTTTTCGAAGTGCCTGTATCAACGAATACAATAAGATTCTAAAATCTTGGAAGAGTGGTTATGTCTGCATATAATATTTACAAACCAGCTGTTGGTTTACTTCTTTTATGAATGTGTTTGTAGCTCCTGATTTATGCCTATGTGAAATCTATTTTGAGATCGAACATTTGGATTTCGTCTTCCTTGTATTTAACTCTCTTCACAGGTTTAATGCCATAACCTGCCCGTAGCATACATACCAGCCCATACGATTTCCAACTGACGCCATACTGATAGCTGTGAGTATATCATTGGTAGAACTTGTGGCGTCCTGTGTGTACGACAAATCCCAACACAACTACAGAAAGACCACAAGCTATGTCGTCACATTAGTTACTTATGAGAACCCGACTTAACAAACATGATCCGGTTGGTTGGTTTGTGGGATTGAAGGAACCAGACTACAAGGGCCATCGGTCCCTTTTTCCACGAACTTTAAACACCCTCAAAGAATAAAATCAAACAACGGAGATGACAAGAGATGTCACAGGACAAGAAAGACACAGACAAAGCCACACAAAGGGAATTAAAATCGCACAGAGTGTGACAGTGGTTAGCCGACCATGAAAACAAAAAGGAAAAGCCAACCACCAAGTGACACACTAAAAACCACAATCTAAAACCGTAGGCCAAAGGTCAGACTCAACACAAAATAAAGGACAAACACTTTGATCAAGCGATAAAAACCCCCTGCACGAATAAAACATGATCCGAACGAAGAGTATCGATAGTAGTTACAGGGCAGGAAACCTTGACACGATAAAACAATAGACACAGCAAATGGCATGCAAGGAATATCAAAATCAGTGCAATTTCCTCTGCATGGCGCAGAAAAGAAGGGATGCCGCACAGAGCTTCAGGAAAACCATCATAACTCATGAACATATGGTGGTATTTATATGCAACAATAACTGTTTTATGCAGGGAATAGTGGGCTTTTCAAATACACAAGAATCTAAAAAACGATATTTTGAGACCGTTTGCCTTCCGTCTTCCCTTAACGCAAATTGATGCAACGACATTATGAAAAAAAATTATATATAAAGGAAGCAAGGTTGCTCCAGTTTCTCAAATTAATACTTCAGAAAAGATCTTACTTTTATATAGCATTGGCTCTGTAATGTTTTACACTTAATTTTTCGCTCTGGACTGTAATTGTGACAACAGCTGTGTTGCCAGAGCTGTGCCGTTGGCTACTGTTTTCGCCTGCAGGCGTTTGCTGTTTGCAGCTGAAAGCTGGCAAGAGTGCTGCTAGGTATCAGTGATCGCATTACACTGAGTCGACGAGGTAAAAAATTTTGATTTTTTCACATACCATAACTTCGTGATGAATTGACTGTCGTTTCATTATTATTTATAGCTATTGCAAAGTTTCGAAATTAATTGATCAATGACGCTTGGTCCAAAAATTTTCAAAATAATTTGTTTGTTTGGGTACATGACATCCTGGTCATTGCATGGAAAGTACATGTACAGTTGTGTTGGCCTAGTTGGTTATACACTACTATGTCATGTTGTTGTTGTTGTTGTTGTTGTTGTGGTCCAGAGACTGGTTTGATGCAGCTCTCCATGCTACTCAATCCTGTGCAAGCTTCTTCATCTCCCAGTACCTACTGCAACCTATATCCTTCTGAATTTGTTCAGCGTATTCATCTCTTGGTCTCCCTCTACGATTTTTACCCTCTGCGCTGCCCTCCAATGCTAAATTGGTGATACATTGATGCCTCAGAACATGTCCTACCAACCTATCCCTTCTTCTAGTCAAGTTGTGCCACAGATTTCTCTTCTCCCCAATTCTATTCAATACCTCCTCATTAGTTATCTGATCTACCCATCTAACCTTCAGCATTCTTCTGTACCACCACATTTCGAAAGCTTCTATTATCTTTTTGTCTAAACTATTTATCGTCCAGCTTTCACTTCTATACATGGCTACACTCCATACAAATATTTTCAGAAACGACATCCTGACACTTAAATCTGTACTCGATGTTAACAAATTTCTCTTCTTCAGAAACGCTTTCCTTGCCATTGCCAGTCTTCATTTATATCCTCTCTACTTCGACCATCATCAGTTATTTTGCTCCCCAAATAGCAAAACTCCTTTACTGCTTTAAGTGTCTCATTTCCTAATCCAATTCCCTCAGCATCACCCGACTTAATTCCACTACATTCCATTATCCTCGTTTTGCTTTTGTTGATGTTCATCTTATATCCTTCTTTCAAGACACTACCCATTCCGTTCAGCTGCTCTTCCAGGTCCTTTGCTGTCTCTGACAGAATTACAATGTCATTGGCGAATCTCAAAGATTTAATTTCTTCTCCATGGATTTTAATTCCTACTCCTCATTTTTCTTTTGTTTCCTTTACTGCCTGCTCAATATACAGACTGAATACCATAGGGGATAAGCTACAACCCTGTCTCACTCCCTTCCCAACCACTGCTTCCCTTTCATGCCCCTCGACTCTTATAACTGCCATCTGGTTTCTGTACAAACTGTAAATAGCCTTTCGCTCCCTGTATTTTCCCCCTGCCACTTTCAGAATTTGAAAGAGAGTATTCCAGCCAACATTGTCAAAAGCTTTCTCTAAGTCTACAAATGCTAGAAACGTAGGTTTGCCTTTCCTTAATCTATTTTCTGAGATAAGTCGCAGGATCAGTATTGCCTCATGTGCACCAACATTTTTACGGAATCCAAAGTGATCTTACCCAAGGTCGGCTTCTACTAGTTTTTCCATTCGTCTGTAAAGAATTCGTGTTAGTATTTTGCAGCAATGGCTTATTAAAATGATAGTTCGCTAATTTTTACACCTGTCAACCTCTGATCTCTTTGGCATTGGAACTATTATATTCTTCTTGGAGTCTGAGGACATTTCGCCTTTCTCATACATCTTGCTCACCAGAAGGTAGAGTTTTGTGAGGGCTGGCTCTCCCAAGGGTATCAGTAGTTCTAATAGAAAGCTGTCTACTACCGGGACCTTCTTTCGACTTAGGTCTTTCAATGCTCTGTCAAACTCTTCACGCAATATCATATCTCCCATTTCATCTACATCCTCTTCCATTTCCATAATATTGACCTCAAGAACATCGTCCTTGTATAGACCCTCTATATACTCCTTCAACCTTTCTGCTTTCCCTTATTTGCTTAGAATTGGGTTTCCATCTGAGCTCTTGATATTCATGCAAGTGGTTCTCTTTCCTCCAAAGGTCTCTTTAATTTTCCTGTAGGCGGTATCTATCTTACCCCTAGTGATATACGCCTCTACATCCTTTCATTTGTCCTTTAGCCATCCCTGCATAGCCATTTTGCACTTCCTGTCGATCTCATTTTTGAGACGTTTGTATTCCGTTTTGCCTGCTTCATTTACTGCATTTTGGTATTTTCTCCTTTCATTAGTTAAATTCAGTATTTCTTCTGTTACCCAAGGATTTCTACTAGCCCTCGTCTTTTTACCTACTTGATCCTCTGCTGCCTTCACTACCTCATCCCTCAAAGCTACCCATTCTTCTTCTACTGTATTTCTTTCCCCCATTCTTGTCAATCGTTCCCTAATGATCTCCCTGAAACTCTCTACAACCTCTGGTTCTGTCAGTTTATCCAGCTCTCATCACCTTCAATTCCCACCTTTTTCCAGTTTCTTTAGTTTTAATCTACAGTTCATAACCAATAGATTGTGATCAGAGTCCACATCTGCCCCTGGAAATGTCTTACAATTTAAAACCTGGTTCCTAACTCTCTGTCTTACCATTATATAATCTATCTGAAACATGTCAGTATCTCCAGGCTTCTTCCATGTATACAAACTTCTTTAATGATTCTTGAACCAAGTGTTAGCTATGATTAAGTTATGCTCTGTGCAAAATTCTACCAGGCGGCTTCCTCTTTCATTTCTTAGCCCCAATCCATATTCACCTACTATGTTTCCTTCTCTTCTTTTTCCTACTGTCGAATTCCAGTCACCCATGACTATTGAATTTTCATCTCCCTTAACTACCTGAATAATTTCTTTTATCTCATCATACATTTCATCAATTTCTTCATCTTCTGCAGAGCTAGTTGGCATATAAACTTGTACTACTGTAGTAGGCGTGGGCTTCGTGTCTATCTTGGCCACAATAATGCGTTCACTATGCTGTTTGTAGTAGCTTACCGGCAGTCCTATTTTTTTTATTCATTATTAAACCTACTCCTGCATTACCCCTATTTGATTTTGTATTTATAACCTGTATTCACCTGACTAGAAGTCTTGTTCCTCCTGCCTCCGAACTTCACTAATTCCCACTATATCTAACTTCAACCTATCCATTTCCCTTTTTAAATTTTCTAACCGATCTGCCCGATTAAGGGATCTGACATTCCATCCTCCGACCCGTAGAACGCCAGTTATCTTTCTCCTGATAACAGCGTCCTCCTGAGTAGTCCCCGTCCGGAGATCCGAATGGGGGACTATTTTACCTGTGGAATATTTTACCCAAGAGGACGCCATCATCATTTAGCCATACAGTAAAGCTGCATGCCCTCGGGAAAAAGTACGGCTGTAGTTTCCTCTTGCTTTCAGCCGTTCGCAGTACCAGCACAGCAAGGCCGTTTTGGTTAGTGTTACAAGGCCAGATCAGTCAATCATCCAGACCTGCAACTACTGAAAAGGCTGCTGCCCCTCTTCAGGAACCACACGTTTTTCTTGCCTCTCAACAGATACCCCTCCGCTGTGGTTGCACGTACGGTATGGTTGAGGCACGCAAGCTTCCCCACCAACGGCAATGTCCATGGTTCATGTCATACATTACTATAAATCAATCACTTCGAAATTGTTTTTAAATGTAGAAGGAAAGCCGTATTTCCCCTTGTCGACGTGTATAAGGGTTTGCTAACTGAAACTACGTCCCGCTAAATTAAAGCGTTGTGTGCTGATTTATTGACTGTTTGCAAGGAATATTATTGGTGAGTGTACAGTAGGTACACTTTATAAGCAGCCACAATGAGAACTTGCATTGCATTTAGAGTGGATTTCATTTTTAGGAGTCAATTTCAGTCTAATTCACGAGTTAGTTATATACCGGTAGATTCAAAACAACATTTCTGTAATGTTCAGCTTAGTTAGACCATGAACGCTGTGCTGTGAAAGAGTCAGTTATGGTACAGTAGTAAGTCTAGGCGAGATGCAAACCAGGGGCGATTCTAGAAGGCGGTCAAGGCGATGGATGAGAGGATCGGGGGGGGGGGGGGGGGGGGCTAACGGTGAGGTGGGAGGGGGGGAGGGTTGGAGGAATGGAATATCGCTTAACGAAAGGAGAGTTGGGGTCCTCCACCGACAAATTGATAAAATTTGGTGGTGCTTAAAGTAGTTTTTGGTAACTGTTTTAGATTTCAGGGTAAAAACGAGTCTACAGCATGTGAGTGCCCTGGAAAATAATACGATTTGACACAGAGATCTGGCGATTTCGAAGTTTTTGTCTGGGGTCAGCAATGTAAAAAAAATGGTTCAAATGGCTCTGAGCACTATGGGACTCAACTGCTGTGGTCATAAGTCCCCTAGAACTTAGAACTACTTAAACCTAACTAACCTAAGGACAGCACACAACACCCAGCCATCACGAGGCAGAGAAAATCCCTGACCCCGCCGGGAATCGAACCCGGGAACCCGGACGTGGGAAGCGAGAACGCTACCGCACGACCACGAGATGCGGGCAGGTCAGCAATGTAAGTGTTGGTAGGCATCCCTGACATATTTAGCTTTCTTGATTATTGTAAGTAGTAATCGTACATTAATATACATCCAGTGTATATTAATAAATAATAAGACGCCATTTTAAGTTAAATGATATCTATTGATTCAGAAAGTAAGCCATTTGCCGCTCTTATTCTTTTGTTAAAATGTGTTTGAAATACATTGCAAACTATATTGCTACATAATTATAAAAAAAATGATTGAATTTGTTAATATAATAATCGCTGATTTCTGAAGTCATTTTATCCAATGTAATATGATACTCCATTGGGTTGGGGGGAGGGGGCTATAGCCCCCATAGCCCCCTGCCCCTTGCCACCGTCCCTGATGCAAACAGTTTACATGATTGTCTTAAGCTACTTTTATTCATATAGGATTTGTAGTGAACTATGTTCGGCCCCTCTCTTCTTGTTTCCAATACACTCGCATACCATCTACATCTATGACTACATGGATACCCTGAAAATTGCGCTTAAGTGCCTGGCAGAGGGTTCTTCGAACCGCCTTCAGAATAATTCTTTATTATTTCACTCTTGAACAGCGCGGGGAAAAAAATAACACGTATATCTTTCCGTGCGAGCTCTGATTTCCCTTATTTTGTTATGATGATCGTTTCTTCCTGTTTAGGTCGGCATCAACAACACTCGTATTTTACCTTTCGGAGAAGAAAGCTGGTGACTGAAATTTCGTGAGAGAGATGTTGCCGCAACGAGAGACTTCTTTGTTTCAAAAATGTCCACCGCAAATCCTGTACTATGTCCGTGACACTCTCTCCCCTATTCTCGATAACACAACAGGTGCTGCTCTTCTTTGAACTTTCTCAATGTATTCCGTTAATCCTATCTGGTAACGATCCCATACCGAGCAGCAGTACTCCAAAAGAGGACGGGCAAGCGTAGTGTGTGCAGTGTCTTTAGAAGATCTGTTGCGTCTTCTAAGTGTTCTCTCAATAAATCACAGTCTTTAGTTCGTCTTCCGCACATTTTCTGTATGTTCTTTCGAATTTAAGTTGTTCGTAATTGTAATCCCAAGGAATTTAGTTGAATTAGATTTGGTTGCTTTACCGTGTAATACAAGTTTAACGGATTCCTTGTAGTACTCATGTGGATGACCTCACGCGTTTTATTATTTAGGGTCAAATTCTTCTATGGAATAGAGGGCGTTGTCAAGCAGATATGATTTCAGTTTGTGTTTGAAAATATTACATTACACCCTTACATCACATCGTACGTGGTCAAGACTTCTCTGGCTGAGTACCACAGCCGGCCGTTGTGGCCAAGCGGTTCTAGGCGCTTCAGTCCGGAATCGCGCGACTGCTACGGTCGCAGGTTCGAATCCTGCCTCGGGCATGGATGTGTGTGATGTCCTTAGGTTAGTTAGGTTTAAGTAGTTCTAAGTTCTAGGGGACTGATGACCTTAGAAGTTAAGTCCCATAGTGCTCAGAGCCATTTTTTTTAGTATCACACAATAAGACCTTTCAAGGAAATACGTAAGCCATTTCTCATTCTAGTACTATAATTATGCATGTTACTACTCCTTTTTAACGGAGATTACTGACTGGCAACAAACTTCAAATAATGCCGTGGGGCTGATGTCGGTATACCAAACTGTTGGTCTTCGAGAGTGGACATCACATATTACCCTTATTACATTTACATCTACATCTACATCTACATCTACGTGATTACGCTGCTATTCACAATAAAGTGCCTGGCAGAGGGTTCAATGAACGACCTTCATGCGGTCTCTCTACCGTTCCACTCTCCAACGGCACGCGGGAAAAACGAGCACTTAAATTTTTCTGTGCGAGCCCTGATTTCTCTTATTTTATCGTGATAATCATTTCTCCCTGTGTAGGTGGATGCAAACAGAATGTTTTCGCAATCGGAGGAGAAAACTGGTGATTGAAATTTCATGAGAAAATCCCGTCGCAACTAAAAACGCCTTTGTTTTAATGATTTCCACTCCAATTCACGCATCATGTCTATGACACTATCTCCCCTATTTCGCGATAATACAAAACGAGCTGCCTTACTTTGTACTTTTTCGATGTCAACCGTCAGTCCCACTTAATGCGGATGCCACACCGCACAGAAATACTCCAGAACAGGGCGGACAAGAGTAGTGTAAGCAGTCTCTTTGGTAGACCTGTTGCACTTTTTAAGTGTTCTGCCAATGAATCGCAGTCTTTGGTTTGCTCTCCTCACAATATTATCTATGTGATCGTTCCAATTTAGATAATTTGTAATTGTAAACCCTAAGTATTTAGTTGAATTTGCAGCCCTCAGCTTTGTGTGACTTATCGCGTAATCGAAATTTAGCTGATTTCCTTTAGCTCTCATGTGAATAACTTCACACTTTTCTTTATTCAGGGTCAATTGCCTCTTTTCGCACCATACAGGTATCTTATCTAAATCATTTTGCAAGTCGTTTTGATCATCTGATGACTTTACAAGACGGTAAATGACAGCATCATCTGCAAACAATCTAAGACGGCTACTCAGATTGTCTCCTATGTCGTTTATATAGATCAGGAACAATAGAGGGCCTATAACACTTCCTTTCGGGAACGCGGATGTTACTTCTGTTTTACTCGATGACTTTCCGTCTATTACTACGAACTGTGACCGTTCTGACAGGAAATCACGAATCCAGTCGCACAACTGAGGCGATACTCCGTAGGCACGCAGTTTGGTTAGAAGATGCTTGTGAGGAACGGTGTCTAAAGCCTTCTGGAAATCTAAAAATATGGATTCAATTTGACATCCCCTGTCCATAGCACTTATTATTTCATGAATATAAAGAACTAGGTGTGTTTCACAAGAACGATATTTCCTGAATCCTTGCTGACTATATGTCAATAAATCGTTTTCTTCGAGGTACTTCATAAAGTTCGAATACAGTATATGTTCTAAAACTCTACTGCAAATCGACGTTAGGTATATTGGCCTGTAATTCAGCGGATTACTCCTACTTCCCTTTTTGTGTATTGGTGTGACTCGAGCAATTTCTCAGTCTTTAGGCACGGATCTTTCTTTGAGCGAGTGGTTGTATATAATTGCTAAATATGGAGCTATTTTATCAGCATACTCTGAGAGGAACCTGACTGGTATACAATCTGGACCGGAGGCCTTGCCTTTATTAAGTGATTTAAGCTGCTTCGTTACACCGAGGATATCTACTTCTATGTTTCTCATCTTGGCAGTTGTTCTTGATTGGAATTCAGGAATATTTAATTTGTCTTCTTTGGTGAAGGAATTTCAGAAAACCGTGTTTAATAACTCTCCTTGAGTGGCACTGTCATCAGTGACTTCGCCGTTGTTACCGCGTGGTGAAGGTATTGATTGCGTCTTGTCATTGGTATGCTTTATGTATGACCAGAATCTCATTTGGGTTTTCTGCAAGATTTCTAGACAGAATTGTGAAAATTATTAAAAGCATCTCGCATTGAAGTACGCGCTATATTTCGAACTTCTGTAAAACTTTGCCAACCTTGGGGATTTTGCGTTCTTTTAAATTTGGCATGCTTTTTTCGTTGCTTCTGCAACAACGATCTGACCCGTTTTGTGTACCATGGGGGATCAGTACTATCACTTATTAATTTATGTGGTATATATCTCTCAATTGCTGTTGATACTATCTCTCTGAAAACATTCCACAACTTTTCTACACTTACATTATCAGATCGGAAGGAGTGAAGACTGCCTCTTAAAAAGGCGTTAAGAGCATTTTTCTCAGCTTTTTTAAATAGATATACTTTGCGTTTCTTTTTGATGGATGTAGATGTTACGGTATTAAGCCTAGCAGCAACTGCCTTGTGGTCGCTAATCCCTGTATTCGTTACAACACTCACTATTTGTACAGGATTATTTGCTGCTAAAAGGTCAAGTATGCTTTCGCAAGCATTTACGCTTGGAGTGGGCTCATGAACTAATTGTTCAAAATAATTTTCTGAGAAAGCATTCAGTACAATTTCGTATGATGTTTTATGCCTGCCGCCGGATTTAAACGTGTAATTTTTCCAGCATATCGAGGGTAGATTGAAGTCACCACCGACTATAATTGTATGAACGGGGTACTTACTTGAAAAGAGACTCAAGTTTTCTTTGCACTGTTCAGCAACTATGTCTTCTGAGTCGGGGGGTCGGTAAAACGATCCAATTAATAGTTTAGTCCGATTGTCAGGTATAACCTCTATCCATACTATTTCACATGAACCATCTACTTCAACTTCGCTACAAGGCAAACGCAAACGCTTTCTTCCTCAATGACGAAATATCGCTGGACTGAGTGACGTTACAGTAAATGGTTTCCACATTAGGGAAGCGGTGATACTGTCCAATTTGTTCTGACTGGATTCAAGACTTCTAGCACACAGAACTCAACAAATTGCCCTTAATGGAACAAAATCAACATATGTAAAGCCAATTGCAGGAATACCCCAAGAAAGAATGGCTCGTCCTTTACTGTTTACGATATATTTTATAAATGAGTAGCAGATAACGTCGGAAGATACATGTGGCTGTTCAGGTACTGACAATTGACCCTGAACATAAATAAATATAACATATTGCGCATACATGTGAGTAAAAAACCACTGCTGTACAATTACATTGTTAGTTACAAATTGCTGGAAACAGTAACTTCCGAAAATACCTGAAGTAAACATCCTAAAGGCTCAAAATCATGAAAAGTTCAATTTTTACTTTTTTGCATTTTCTGAATCTGCAGACTATTACCTTTTAATAGATACATAATTTATTCAATTCCGAAGACTACAACTATTTTTAAATTTTTTTTTGAAATGTGTTCTACATGGACGTGACCCACTGTGGCGCTGTTAAACTGCTGTCAAATGGTGTTATTATTAACGTCCGTGTTCATCAGGTACATTTTAGTGATGTGAGACAAAGTATGTGTTGTGGCTAACCTGTGATGGTTCAATATATATAGCTGGTGTGATTGTCGATTGTTTCATATTTATTTACTCTGTCGTTATCTCAAAAATATTCGTAATTAATTCTGTTTCTTGAGTCTCTGTTTTGTTGAAGTATAATAATGAGTAAAAGTAAAGTTAATAGAAATCCTCTGAAGGCTTTTAAGAAAAGGAGAAATGTTGGAAAGCCAATGGTATGTGTTATTACTGTTAACAATAAAGACGATAACCAAGTGAGTGAACCTAACCTCTCAAGTACACCTGCCCATAGCAGTCAAAGTGGGAAAGAAAATACTTCACAGAAGAAGCTTGGTTCAATGAGTGAAAACTATGAATGTTTTATGGGCGAATCGGATGTGAATGAAATATTTGATATGTCGGTTCTCAAAGGAATTTTTTCAAACTGTGTAAGATGTATTCATTGTAGTGAAGTTGGTCTGGAACTCTCCATAATAAAGCACGTAGGACTTGCTAGTGAAATACAACTGAAATGTGATAAGTGTTCATACATGACCACCTTTTGGAACAGTGTTGCAGTAACTGCAACTGAAGAAAATGGTAGCAAAATCTACGAACACAACAATGAGCGATGCTTGCTTTAGACAAGGAACGCTTTCGGGCTGCAGACAGCGCTGTAAAGAGTCTAGAAATACAAGCAAGAGTAAACAGGAGGAGGAACAAGAGGAAGCTGGAGGAGGAGTTTGCAGAGGATGAAGATAATCCATCCTATGGACCTGGAATGCACTAAAAAGTTAATCCAATCTTTGTCGCTCGGTTCCCAAAACTTTTATTTTCTCATACTAATTACATATTTTCTAAGGATCTTCCAAACATATTTGTTTCAAACTTTCAGTAAATGTTACACAGTACCTTCTGCATAATTTAACACAGCCTTTTTCCAAAAAACTGTATATTTTTGAATATATAAATAAAAAATTGCAAAAAAATGTTGTGAATTTTCATCACAATTGAAAAAAAATCATCTTTAATAACTGAACTAAAATTTTGTAAAATCCCTGTGTTAAGTTGTAGCCCATATTCCAATAAATAACCTGTAAAAAGTTCAACTTCCTACCTCAAATACTTTGTGAGGAAAGATGTAATTTATAAGCGTTATTTTAACATTGCAAGTATAGGGCGTTCCGGAGCCCCTTAAGTGGAATGACCACATGAAACAAACAACAGGAAATCCAGATGCCAGACTGGGATTCACGGGAAGAATCTTAAGGAAATTTAATTCATCCACGAAAGAAGATTACAAACCAATTGTTCTACCTGTTTTGAGTACAGTCTTGGACCCTTATAGGCATGGATTAGTAGAGGAGTAGACAAGATCCAAAGAAGAGCGACACGTCATGACACGGGACCGTTTGATCGTCGCGAGACCGATGCGGAGATGCTCAATAAATTCCGGTGACAGATGCTACAAAAGAGGTGTTGTGCAATACGAAGAGATTTAATACTGACATTTCGAGAGAGTTCATTCCGGGAATAGTCGGACAGCATATTACTTTCTCTCACACACATCGCATGAAATGGCCAAAACGAGAAGATAAGAGAAACTGGAGCTTACACGGAGGTTTTCCGACAGCAATTCTTCTCACGCGTCATTCGCTTATAGTAGATGGCTTGCGGGGAACATATGTAGACGGAGGTGATCAAATTTCCTAGTACTGGAGACACTCCCGATTATCTTGTCACGTCAAATTAGACTACTGGCCACTAAAATTGCTACACCAAGAAGAAATGCAGATGATAAACGGATATTCAATGGACAAATATATTTTACTAGAACTGACATGTGATTACATTTTCACGCAATTTCGGTGCATCGATCCTGAGAAATCAGTACCCGGAAAAACCACCTCTGGCCGTAATAACGGCCTTGATATGCCTGGGCATTGAGCCAAACAAAGCTTGGATGGCGTGTACAGGTACAGCTGCCCATGCAGCTTCAACGCGATACCACAGTTCATCAAGAGTAGTGACTGGCGTAGAGTGACGAGCCAGTTGCTCGGCCACCATTGACCAGACGTTTTCAATTGGTGAGAGATCTGGAGAATTTGCTGGCCAGGGCAGCAGTCGAACATTTTCTGTATCCAGAAAGGCCCGTACAGGACCTGCAACATGCGGTCGTGCATTACACTGCTGAAATGTAGGGTTTCGCAGGGATCGAATGAAGGGTAGAGCCACGGGTCGTAACACATCTGAAATGTAACGTCCACTGTTCAAAGTGCCGTCAATGCGAACAAGAGGTGACCGAGACGTGTAACTAATGGCACCCCATACCATCACACCGGGTGATACGCCAGTATGGCGATGACTAATACAGGCTTCCAATGTGCGTTCACCGCGATGTTGCCAAACACGGATGCGCCCATCATGATGCTGTAAATAGAACCTGGATTCATCCGAAAAAATGACGTTTTGCCATTGGTGCACCCAGGTTCGTCGTTGCGATGGTGTACTCAACGACGAACCTGGGTGCACGAATGGCAAAACGTCACTTTTTCGGATGAATCCAGGTTCTGTTTACAGCATCATGATGGTCGAATCCGTGTTTGGCCAGTAGTGTAAGTATTAGTGTCACTGGTGTTGAGAAACAGCTGAAATCGCTAAAAGTAAACAAAGCTCCAGCAGCCGATGGAATCCCTGTCAGATTCTCTACTGAATTTGCGGTTCTAACTATAAGCTATCGCAGTTCCCTCGAACAAAAAAAAAGCGCGTCCATGAATTGGTAGAAAGCAGAGGTCACACGCATGTATAAGAAGGCTAGCAGAAGTTACTTACGAAACCACCGTCCACTATGCTTGACATCGATTTGTTGCTGAATCCTAGAACGTATTCTGAGCTCAGGTAATGAGGTATCTCGAACAGAATGATGTTCTTCATGCTAACCATCATGGATTCTGTAAAGATCGATCAAGTGAAACCAAACTCACACTTTTCTCACATGACATATTGAAAGCTTTGGATCAAGGCAGTGAAGCGTTTGACTCAGTATCACCCCTAAAATTATTGTCAAAAGTGCGATCAAATAGGGTATCAAATGAAATTGACGTTTTGTTAGGGAGGACGCACATCTTATCTTCGAAGGAGAGTAACCGTCAGATGTGGAAGTAATTTCGTGTGTGTCTCAAGGAAGCGTGCTGGGACCCTTGCTGTTCTTGTTGTATATTAATGACATTGCAGGCAATATTAATAATAACCTCAGACTATTTGCAGATGATGCAGTATCTATAATGAGGTACTGTCTCAAAGAAACTGCGTAAATATTCAGTGAGATATTCATAAAATTTCAAAATGGTGCAAAGACTGGCATGTTCAGAAATGCGAAATTGTGCACTTCACAAAATGAAAAAAAAAGAGTTGCATCCTACGACTATAATATTAGTGGGTCACAATTGGAATCGGCCAAGTGTAACGCTTTGCAGGGGTATGAAATGGAATAATCACATAGGTTTAGTCGTGGGCAAAGCATGTGGGAGACTTTTGTTTATTGCTAGAATAATGGAGAAGTGCAATTAGTCTACAAAGGAGATTGCTTACAAATCACTTCTACGACCCATTCTAGAATACTGCTCAAGTGTGTGGGACACGTATCAAATAGAACTGATAGAGGATATCGAACATATACAGAGAAGGGCAGCACGAATGGTCGCAGATGTGTTAGAGTGTCACAGATATGCTGAAGAAACTGAACCGACAGACGTAAACTGTCCCGAGACAGTCTACTAACAAAGTTCCAAGAAATGGCTTTAGATGATGACTCTAGGAATATATTATAACCCCATATGTATCGCTCACACGGGCATTCAAACAATCATTCTTACTGCGCTCCGTCCATGTCAGAAGCCTGCTGGTTATTAACCAGTTAATAGAGAACTGAATTTTTTCAGCGTGTCTAATTTGTAAGATAAACGCATCATACGTTACAACAATCATGAATCTATAGCAAATGTGGGTTTCAATGGTCAGTTCCGTTCAGAAAGCCGAACGGGAAGGTTCTTGTTTATCTTACCTGCCGCATCGTCTCTTATGTGAAGTTATCCTCGTTAGTGCTGTTCTGTTTGTCGAGTAAGTCGTAACGTCTCCGCTCCGCCTTATTGTTTGCTTGTGTTCGGTCACTTCCAGCGGCGTCGGCCGCTGCGCTGTGGCTAGCATGGTTTCTGAGTGTATTCTATGAAGAGGTACTGTGAACTTCACTTTTGATAGAGCAACGCGACACGTGCAGCCCGGGTCTCTAGAAATCCACGATTGGCTTGTCGATACAATTCATGTGAACTCTGATCAGGTCCACACCTCTTATTTTGACGCAGACGAGTACGTGTTTTACTTGAAATTTATGGATCCCCTTCACGTTGAAAGATTACTTCCGCGACATGGTTCTCAAAGTCCGTTCAAGCAGGCGATAATTCGTTAATATGGCGTCACTCGCGGACTCTGAAATTGACTATGCCAATGTTCGAGTGTTCAACCTCCCGCCGGACCTAGATGACGACTTTCTAAAGGACATAATGACTCCTAATGGTAAGGTGAAAAACGTCCATCGTGAACGTTGGTCTACTCAACACAGATCAGAGTTATAGTGGAATTCGTGCTATAGAAATGCATATCAAACCCTATATTCCATCACATTTACAAGTGTGTGGTATATGATTACCGCGTTCGTGTCATGTATACTGATCAAGAGGAAACCTGCTTCCTGTGAAATGAAAGCGGGCACGTTCGGTCTCATTGCCCGCGGAGGGTATTTGTATTAAAGCCGTCAGTACAGCGTGGCAAATTAACAGTTGCTGATCTTATTCCATCCAGTGCCGAAGTCGGACCTACTTCTGCTTCGGATCATAATGACCGAAAATACTGTGTAAGTGAATTTCCGTCCTTACCTCTGCGACAGGATCAGAGTCCTATTGCCCCAGGATAGAACGTTCAACGGTGATAAGGATGACGATTTGGCGGTGCGTTCTTCTACGGCAAACTCCTCTGTCCACTGCTTCTCTCAACGACACGGTACCCATCGTCCGTGGTCTGACCTGCTCTACTATCTTATAACCTAAAGCCTGTTCATGAATTTTGAAGTCAGCTCAAATTTGAGCCTCTGGTCACAATTTCACAGCACTTGGCACGCTGAGATAGTGACACAAAAAATGGCTCTGAGCACTATGGGACTCAACTGCTGAGGTCATTAGTCCCCTAGAACTGAGAACTAGTTAAACCTAACTAACCTAAGGACATCACAAACATCCATGCCCGAGGCAGGATTCGAACCTGCGACCGTAGCGGTCTTGCGGTTCCAGACTGCAGCGCCTTTAACCGCACGGCCACTTCGGCCGGCTGATAGTGACACACAGCAGAGAGAATTAGCAACGATAGAATTTAAAATAAACACTTTTCATAGTTCTCATCTGTTACTGTTCTTCGTTACTGAAAGCTGTGGGCTCGTATTACTTTCTGGAATGCAACTTTTTGTGCTGGTCTAGAGGATTCTCGGCTTCATTTTCTTAAATAATATGAATTTGGTACATTTTCTGTTGTTGACTAGATATATTTTCAGTCATTTCACTTCACTATACAAATTAACATCAACGACCATGCTAATACAACACACACACACAACATGTACTCTCTATTCGCACTCCCAGCTCATACTGAACTAGAATAAAGGTTTAGCTATAACAACACGTAGCAAAAAAAACTGTATCATATATCGAACTAATCATGTAAAACCATCATTGAAATTTACGTCACAAAAACAAAGTGCTAAAAATGGTTTATCATTGATATCTTTTTCAAAAGTCCAAAACCGTCATAGTAATTACACTACTGCCCATTACAATTGCTACACCAAGATGAAATATAGATGATAAACCGGCATTCATTGGACAAATATATTATACTAGAACTGACATGTGATTACATTTTCACGCAGTTTCGGTGCATAGATCCTGAGAAATTAGAGCCCAGAACAACCACCTCTGGCCGCAATAACGGCCTTGAAACCCTTGGGCATTGAGTCAAACAGAGCTTGGATGGCGTGTACAGGTACAGCTGCCCATGCAGCTTCAACACGGTACCACAGTTCATCAAGAGTAGTGACTGGCGTATTGTGACGAGCCAGTTGCTCGGCCACCATTGACCAGACGTTTTCAATTGATGAGAGATCTGGATAATGTGCTGGCCAGGGCAGCAGTCGAACATTTTCTGTATCCAGAAAGGCCCGTACAGAAACTGCAACATGTGGTCGTGCATTATCCTGCTGAAATGTAGGGTTTCGCAGGAATCGAATGAAGGGTAGAGCCACGGGTCATAACGCATCTGAAATGTAACGTCCACTGTTCAAAGTGCCGTCAATGCGAACAAGAGGTGATCGAGACGTGTAACCAATACCACACCATACCATCACGCCGGGTGATACGCCAGTATGGCGATGAAGAATACACGCTTTCAATGTGCGTTCACCGCGATGTCGCCAAACGCGGATGCGCCCATCATGATGCTGTAAACAGAACCTGGATTCATCCGAAAAAATGACGTTTTGCCATTGGTGCACCCAGGTTCGTCGTTGAGTACACCATCGCAGGCGCTCCTGTCTGTGATGCAGCGTCAAGGGTAACCGCTGATAGTCTATGCTGCTGCAAACGTCGTCGAACTGTTAGTGCAGATGGTTGTTGTCTTGCAAACGTCCCCATCTGTTGACTCAGGGATCGAGACGTGGCTGCGCGATCCGTTACAGCCATGCGGATAAGATGCCTGTCATCTCGACTGTTAGTGATACGAGGCCGTTGGGATCCAGCACGGAGTTCCGTATTACTCTCCTGAACCCATCGGTTCCATATTCTGCTAACAGTCATTGGATCTCGACCAATGCGAGCAGCAATGTCGCGATACTATAAACCGCAATCGCGATAGGCTACAATCCGAGCTTTGTCAAATTCGGAAACGTGATGGTACGCATTTCTCCACCTTACACGAGGCATCACAACAACGTGTCACCAGGCAACGCCGGTCAACTGCTGTTTGTGTATGAGAAATCGGTTGGAAACTTTCCACATGTCGGCATGTTGTAGGTGTCGCCACCGGCGTCAACCTTGTGTGAATGCTCTGAGAAGCTAATCATTTGCATCTTCTTCCTGTCGGTTAAATTTCGCGTCTGTAGCACGTCATCTTCGTGGTGTAGCAATTTTGATGGCCAGTAGTGTACATAAAGTCATTACATTTGTCAACGTTTACGTAGTTTCGTATAGCTATATAGTAGTGGACTTTGATTTTTATGTCCTCAAGTTGGCAATCGGTCATTTCCCACGATCCAAGATCGGTTGTTGCATTTACCTCACCATCACCAGTTTTATTACAGCGGTACGGTGAATGGCTCCTTCCGAGCTGCCGCCGTGTGTAGAAGGAACGGTGTCCCCCGTTACGGTCTGAGACGTGGCAATGTCCTCCTGCTTCTTCGTCTTCAGCCGCCGACGGTTTCCTGAATTTGTTGTCTACAATAACTCCAGAGGAGAACAAAATTAGCGACAAAGTATCACCTGTTGCATCGGTTGTTCCACAGAATGCTTCCGCTTTAGTGACTGGAACTGCAGTACATGTCCCTTGTTGTGAGGGGCAGGATGCTATGCTTATGGCTCCTCGCACACTTCCGTCTGCAGAGACCGTCGTGCCACGTAGCCGACAGAAACAGCGTACACAACCTGACCGTGCAGAGGTACGTAAGAAATCTAAGAGAAAACATTCTGATTTCGGGGGTTCTGGTCCCCCACGTCTGATTCATCTGTGAACTCCGCACCGCAATTGACCTTGACGCTCAGCTGTCTACATGATTCTGCTCGGTACGTTCCGTACATCACTGTGCAACTGTGGCCAATGATCCAAGCCTGTACGTTCCTTTCCTTAAACGTTAATCGTGTGGAATTACAACTGCGATTGGCTTCGTTGTCTCAATTCATTTATGATTCATGTGCGGACATAGCATTCTTACAGGTGTTATTTAGTCATTTATCTTTACCTGGTTTTCTTACGATCTTTAATATAGCACCCGAATATTCTATGGGGCCCGCCTTATTCTTTCGCGAATGCATTCCGACTGCTGAGGTGTAAATAAATGTTGGACTCTGGCAGGGGCATAGGCGTCAACTTTTTAATCTTACCTTGGTTCTTTTATATGAGCCGTCTGGCACTGGTCGCACTGAGGATCGTTCGCGTTTTTATAAAGATTTGTGTAAGAGTTTTCGGGGTATTCTTTTGGATGGTGATTTTAACTGTGTGTTGCGTCCTGCAGATCAATCTCCGAATTTTAATTTATGTCGTGAATTACATGAAATGGTCCGCTACTTACGCCTGAAAGACGTTTGGATATACAAATACCCGACGTTACTTAAATTTACTCACTTTACTGCGACTCTTAGTAGTAGATGCGATAGGTTTTACTTTTCAGACTGCCTGCGCGATAGCATTCTTAATGTTGAAGCCATCCCTGCTTCCTTTATAGATCACTGCACTGTGACTGCTACTCTCAATTTTCGGTTCTAGACGCGCAGTTCGGAACCGCGCGCCTGCTACGGTCGCAGGTTCGAATCCTGCCTCGGGCATGGATGTGTGTGATGTCCTTAGGTTAGTTAGGTTTAAGTAGTTCTAAGTTCTAGGGGACTGATGACCACAGTTGTTAAGTCCCATAGTGCTCTGAGCCATTTGAACTCTCAATTTTGTGCGGTAACTGGTCAAATTGTTTCGCACTCCATGTTCACTTAGCTGATACCTCTCTCGACAACGTGATGCTAGCCGTGTGGGAGCATACTCTACGGTCCTCTGGGAAGTACTCTTCCAGCCCTGACTGGTGGACACAACTGGCAAAACCGAGGCTCACGCAAGATCTGATAATTTTCCGTGATGTCGACGCGTGGGAATTTCGGAGAACTTACGAATTTTACTATTCCATCCTGCGTGAACTTTTTGATACTGCGGATCACACCCCTCTGCGAACTGATGTTAGGCGTGTAAAGAGGAAATTATTGACCTTGAAGAGGATACAAATGGAATGTTTGAACGTGCGACACGTTCATTGGTGACGGAAGAACAGAATTCCTTAAGTCATTTGCTTCGGCATCAGACCCATTGCCGGATCGCTAGTATTCATTCTGTCACGATAAATGGCGCAAGTTGATATAGTGCGTGTCTTACGCCAATACTGTGTCGACATCTACGACATCAATGCGTCCAGTGATACATTTTACGTCCCACTACTCAGCATCTTGGAAATGACAATTACACCTGAACACAATAAAACGCTCTTAGCTGCCTTTCAGTTTATAAAATTATTGTGGGATTGCTTTCTCAAAAGTCCCCGGGTTGGAAGTACTTCTCAACGAATTTTACGTGCGTTTTCGGCCTCTAGGGGGTGTTATTTTGCGTCCTGTTTGAATGAAGAGTTACAGGGGAGCATAGCGCCGACCTTGTTCGAAGTGGGGAAATTGTTTTAATCCAAAAGCCCTGGACCGGTTGCCTCTGATAACTTTCACCCAATTACTTTGTTAAACTTTGATCATTAGACTATGGAGAAGACAGTTAATAGCAGGATTTCGGCTTTGATGGAGACGATTGTCGCAAAACGTCAAAGTTGCTTAACTGATCTTAAACTTATAGTCGAGTGTCGTGACGTGATTTCGATCGCTGCTGTAACGTCCGTCCCATGTGCACTTGCTTTTCTAGACATTGATAAGGCATTTGACCGTGTCAATCACGAATTTTTGCTTAGCATTCTGGAAACTGTTGGCTTTACTGTTGACACACGGCGAGTGCTCTCAAATCTGTTTGCGGGTATTTCAGCTTCGGTGGTTGTTAATGGTCAACGGACGAACCCGATAAATATCCGTCAGGGAGTGCCTCAAGGAAGCCAGCTATCAATGATTTTGTTTATGTTGTCTCTGGACCCCCTACTTCGGATGTGGGCATCTCGGCTGAAAGTTTGTACGCTTTCCGCAGAGAGCTGTTCGTGCATGGGCGAATGACGTAATGGTTCTACTCCGCAGTCCTGCGGAAATACCTTGACCGAGGGCTGTGATCGGTGATTATTGTCGGATTTCTAGTGTACTACTTAATGAAGGTAAATTCAGGTTTCTTACTTTGAGAGGTTTTGATGACACGGTTTTTCCACGGGCTACTGCAGTGGACCAGCATATGTCTCTCGGTATCATTATTGATCGTTGTCCAGTCAAAAAGGAGACACTCTACTGGAAGTCTTTTACGGAAAAAATTCAGGGAGCCATTCTTGAACATGGAAGGTGTTCGCCTACTCTGCTCCACAAAGTCCGAACACTGGATACATATGTCTTGTGCAAAGCTTATTACGTATCCCAAGCTTATCCGTTTCCCTCGATGATGGCGAAGAAACTACAGCAATTGTATGGTCGTGTCTTACGCAAACGATATGTCTTTCGCTTACGGTATGAGGTGATGCCGAAGCCTCGTTCCTCTGCGGGGGTTGGACCTCTACGAAGGAAGATGGAAATGCTATATGTGCGACGTACTGTTCTGACGATAACTCAAGAAACTCACGCTTTCACGTTTATTTATTTCTCTATGTGCGTTCTGCTACTCTTGACTCCCCCACCCCCCTACTGATGTTGGTAGCATCAATTACAAGTTGAAACACATTCGCGACTTCTATCTATGCGATGAGCTATTTAGGGGCTGACATTTTATGGAGACCCGTCCTCTCCATGAAATTCCTAAAGACTTGTTGGGAAGGAGTTCCTTGCCTTGCCTGAATCTCGCTGAAAGAGGATCGCCGCAAACAACCTGGACGGCAGTTTTGTCCAATATCAGTCTTCCGAGTCTGGCGATGCGCGTTGCGTTCTCTTGGTATACGGCAGTAAATAACTTGAGTATAACAAACGAGCGACTTTTCCATATTGGGCTTAGCGACACGGATTTATGTAGTCGTTGTACGTCTACAGATACGATACATCGTTTTACTTGTGGAGGTCATGTGGCAAACTGGTCTTGGATTAGGACACAATAGGCCTTCCTTCCTCGGTCTGAGACTACGGACATCATATTGCGCCCAAATTCTTCCTTATTTCCACGGCCGAAAACTCATATAGTAATGTGGTTGCCGGGACACTTCATTATATCGTAAAAGGCGGGGGGGGAATCACGTGGCCTTCAGGGAGTACATGATCACAGCTTATTGGATATGCTTGGTACTTCCTCGATATCGAGACCTATTCGCCGATATGTTGAATCTTGTTTTGCATCGGCAAGGTGTTGGTTAATTTAAATTTCCGGGTGATAGGTGTTTTCCTTCCATCTGTTTTGCTCCGACTTGTCCTCTCCTAGAATCCTTGCTCGTTTTGTTTTGTGTTTTGCCTCAGTATCGCTCAAGTTCTTTTGTATAATGTGCATAGATGAAGTACATAGACACATGAGCGTACATAATCCTTACAATAAAATTGGAATTTTTTTCTAGACATAAGGCTTAGTTTGCGATTTAGACTATTATCTGATTTTGTTGTCTTTCTACTTTTATATACTATACAAAAAATAACAATAACTAATTATAAAAAATACAAAATAAATAAGAGTGGCTACTGGATTGGTCCTACTTTCTTATGTTTGAGGTGCGGATTCGATTCCCACTTGATATGTATTTTAAACACACGAGTAGACCTCATTCACCTCTAGTAATGCCAGGTAAAGAACGTCAGGCTGCACCGTAGTTCAGAATCATACAATACACGTCTTCGCTACCAAATGGCACAGAGCCGGTTTACGTTGGGCCGTAGCAGAGGCGGAAGTCGCAGCAAACCGAAACTTTGTGGCCAGTGGGCTTCCTTACACTAGAAACTTTATTTTATTTAATGAGCTAGGGATCTTATTTTATTTGATCTTGAGACTTGAAAAGATTGGTGGCGGACTGTGATTCGAATTCGGATCTTCTCTTTCGTGGTATCTGACCGACATGGAATGATATAGTTGTTTTCTCCAAGATTGCAAACTCCTCTAGGTCTCCACGAAACGCACGTATGTGGGTTCGAATCCTGGTCCAGCACAAAAATATCTATGGTTTCATTTCAAGGCCTACCATATGCAAACCGAACTACTAATGATAAATAATTTTTCATTTTTAATGTCTCTTCATATGTTGTCAACAATAACCTTAGGTGTCGTTATCTCTAGTCAAACATGCACACGTCTTACTACTAGTGAGCAAACAATTCGTGGATAGAAGCGATAAGTTCCGGGTTCGATTCCCGGTAATTAAAATATTGTATTCTCATTTGAGATTCAAATATCTCCCTGTTGGTGGCAAAATTCGATATCTAACATCTGATCTTACTTAGTTAACAATCTGATTACGCGCTGGGATCGAGACCCCGTCACAAAACTTTATATCAGGGCACTTCGTTTTAAGCATATGCAAACTTTATCACTTCGCATTATATTAAATGTTCTTCGTGGGTGGTTAACAGGGAGATAAGGGTATTGACAGGACTCCACGCAGAGCACAAAAATTTTCTAGTTCAACATTTGCTAACTGGTACTGGTGAAAACTTCGATATTTCTCGACTCTTTATGCCTAGTAAACAATGACGAACGTTGCTATGATCGATTCTCGGTCAGTCACGAAATCTTTGCTTAGCTACAGTAGCTATAGGTGCTTGGTTTCAATACATATCCAGAACAAAAAAGGCCATCATGTCGTTTAAAGTTCAAACATGTGCACAAATAATTGCTCAGTCTAACCTACACCTTCATCTACGTGATTACTCTGCTATTCACAATAAAGTGCCTGGCAGAGGGTACAATGAATCACCTTCAAGCTGTCTCTCTCTACCGTTCCACTCTCGAATGGCGCGCCGGGAAAACGAGCACTTAAATTTTTCTGTGCGAGCCTTCATTTCTCTTATTTTATCGCCATGATCATTTCTCCCTAAGTGGGTGGGAGCCGACAGGAAGTTTTCGCAATCGGAGGAGAAAACTGGTGATTGGAATTTCATGCGAAGATCCCATCGCAACGAAAAACGCCTTTGTTTTAATGATTGCCACTCCAATTCACGTATCATGTCTGTTTCACTATCTCCCCTATTTCGCGATAATAAAAAACGATCCGCCCTTCTTTGAAGTTTTTCGATGTCATCCGCCAGTCACACCTGATGCGGATCCCACACCACACAGCAATACTCTAGAACAGGGCGGACAAGCGTGGTGTAAGCAGTCTCTTCAGTAGACCGGTCGCACCTTCTAAGTGTTCTGCCAATGACTCGCAGTCTTTGGTTTGCTCTACCCACAAAATTGTCTATGTGATCGTTCCAATTTAGGTTATTTGTTATTATAATCCCTAAGTATTTAGTTGAATTTACAGCCTTCAGATTTGTGTTACTTATCGCGTAATAGAAATTTAGCGGATTTCTGTTAGTACTCATGTGAATAACTTCACACTTTTATTTATTCACGGTCAATTGCCACTTTTCGCACCATACAGATGTCTTATCTAAATAATTTTGCAATTTGTTTTGGACACCTGATGACTTTACAAGGCGGTAAATGACAACATAATATGCAAACAACGACTGGGCCAAAGACACTGGCCCCTGTTCGAGATGTTACCGGATTACATAGAAGCGCGATGCTTCCCGCGTAATCAGCCCTGGAGGCTGCCCTTAACTCACCCCCCCTCCCCTCTCGCCCACAAGGATAGTCAGTCGTCGTTGAATAGTTGGGCTGTACTATGCCTGTGCCAGACAATGCTGTACCAATGACGCGGCCACCACCATCACGAACCTCTAACCTCCGACCGTTGACTGACCAGCCAGGCGCTTCGGCAGCTCAGCACACTGCTGACCTCAGAGTCTACGATGCAGGGGCGAAGCCATCTTCGCATCTGCTGAGGTTCAAACTGAGGACTCCTTCCCCTCGTGCCATAGGGACCAGATGCAGTCTGTCGTATTCTCAGTGACAGCAGCCATGCGGGGGTGTCCGGATACAGACCGGTAACACGAATAGATGAAGTTAAGGGAAGTACAAACAATCCTGTTGGACGAACATCCGCAACTGAGCATTATACTAGAGGTTGAAAATACCGCTTCAGTTGTAAATTTGTTTTATTATCACGACCGGTTTCGGGCTCTTATAAGCCTATTCTCAAGTGTCGCAGCTGTGCTGTGACCCCTGATTGCCGCGGTGGACGTGTACTAGGCGCGGTTTTCTGCCTACCCCCGTGCCCGGGGGCTACAGCACAGTTGCGACAGCTGAGGATGGGCTTACGAGGGCCCGAAACGGGTCATGATAATAAAACAAATTACAACTGAAGCGGTATTTTCAACCTCTGGTTAAGGGAAGTATATGAAGTTAAGGAATTCTCCTACCTAGGCAGTAAAATAACCAATTTCGGACGGAGCAAGGAGGACGTCAAAAGCAGACTAGCAATGGCAAAAAGGGCATTCCTGGCCAAGAGAAGTCTACTAATATCGAATATCGGCCTTAATTTGAGGAAGAAATGTCTGAGACTGTACGTTGGAGTGTAGCATTGTATGGTAGTGAAACATGGACTGTGGGAAAACCGGAACAGAAGAGAATCGAAGCATTTGAGATGTGTTGGTACAGACGAATGTTGGAAATTAGGTGGACTGATAAGGTAACAAATGAGGAGGTTCTGCGCAGAATCGGAGAGGAATGGAACATTTGGAAAACACTGATATGCAGAAGGTACAGGATGATAGGGCATCTGTTAAGACATGAGGGAAAGATTTCCATGGTACTAGAAGGACCTGTAGAGAGCAAAAACTGTAGAGAATGGAATACATCCAGCAAATAATTGAGGATGTAGGTTGCAAGCGATACTCTGAGATGAAGAGGTTAGCGCAGGAGAGGAATTCGTGGCGGGCCGCATCAAACCAGCCAGAAGACTGATGTCATACCTTGCCACAGGAGTCGCAGTGGCGGCTGATGGTCTGCACTACCACTGTCAAGGCGTGACGGGAGATCAGCCCAACGGGAGATGCCACGTCGGTGCATTTGCTGCGCTCACCAGGGATCATCCACGTTCATGGGATACTGACTGACGTAAAGAAAAAGCAATACAAGGTTTCTTGCAGTTACGAGTTGCCTCCTTCTGCTGCACGCTCTTCCATCTCCGCTAGATAATCACTGTCCACACAAAGCCACCCACGGTCTCTAACGTGTCTTTGATAAGGCTACCGGGCAACTGAATAATGAAGTTTGGATCGAAATTCGCTACCAGGGTCAAATAAAACATTTTGTGAGACAACAGTCTCTGCACAATCATGGCTTATTTCATCAAACTATATTAATGAATTATAAAGAAACAAAAATTAAGTAAATTAAGTCTTAACAAAGCTAAAGACAAAAGGAGACTGATTAAGTATTAATTACCATTTATATATATACACAAAGTATCTTTGAAATTTTTTACCTTTTTGTGACATTAAGCCGTGCAACACTCTGAGTCATAAAACACTTTAAAATCGCAGAACTACGAACATTTATTTTTCTGCTTTCAGCTATAAGCAACATGCTTGCATGCAGCAAACAAAGAAACGAAACAGGTAAACACCATGCATTTGAGACACACTTACGTGATGGCCAGGAGCGTGCTGGCAGAACTGGTAACAACAGCGTGAACAGACAGGAAAAGAATACACTCAACACAGCGAAAACAACACAGAGCAGCGCGCAGTGAACATACGAAAGCGCGTGTGCGTTTTACGACACAAGGAGAGACGTGAAGTAATCAATTTTGGGAGGCAATGCGTATCAGTGAAAACAATTTACCGCTACGAAGAACAACTTGAAGGCAAATCTTTAAGAAAGCAACAACCGAGCTGCTACTAAATCTCTCCTTGTACCGTTTTTAGCGAAAAATGACAATAGTCTCAGAATATTAAAGCTTTCTTCAGACTGAAATCTTGCCTTCGGTTGCCATTTTACGTAAATATTGTATTTTATTTATGTGGATTGAATGTAGATTTTGGCAGTCCTTTCTCTACACATGTTGGGAGACATAATCTGATCTGATATTCTTTCTTCAGTTTTAAGAAGTTGTTTTGATGTATCCTACATCTACAATTATAATTCTTTTCTAGGCAGCAGGGATCCTTCTCTTTGAAAGCTAGAGTTAACATTGAATGTAGTTGTAGTCTTTAGTCGCAAATACGTTACCTGATTATGTTAAAATCACTTCGAACTGTTCACCTACTGCATCAAGTGCCATTTAACTTTTGGTTCTGATCCTCTACTCTAGTCTTATCTGTGAACTAATAGAACGTTTCCTGATTTTACGGGAATTGAGTCAAACGCTTCTGTTTCGCTGTCTGTCATAAGGCTATAATGTTCAATGAAAAATATTTCTAGCGCAGACTGCTATTAGCTTGAATATTCAACGTTTCTTAAGACGTTGGGAAATTCACACACCCCACACTAATGCGTGGGACTACAGAAAAATTGTCGAAATCTGATGGAGATAACTCTTTCCTTGTAATTTACGTGGTGTTTTATTAGTTGTAACTTTCGCTAGTGATGTTCTTGCAGCTTCTCAATATGTAGCAATAACCTGATGGTCTTCAGAATTTCTTTTTTATGTCTTCATCTGCATCTGTATGCCACAAGCCAGATATAATTATGTGGCATATGGTAGTTCTGGTACCACTAGTGTTGTTCCCTTTCCTGTTCCAAACGCAAATGGTGCCCAGAATCCGTCAGTCCCAGTGCAGCATTTATCGTCATGCTTAGGAAGGCAATAGGAACGTTAGCTCATGGAAGGAAAGCAATAGCAGCTTTCGATAATAGGAGGAGAGTAATAGCGGCGTTTGGATCAGATTTGACGTTGAGATTCTTCGTCTCCCTAACCCTGTCCCATGCCGCCTCTATCCTCTTCTGTTGTTCCTCTCCCTCCCCCTCTCCTCACCATCCTCATTTCCCCATTTCCCATTTCTATTTAATGTCTTGGAAACTGGCTGACGAAACGAAACAGTCAGAGAGCTTACTGCAAAAGGGTGGGCAGGGCATAACAGAGTTCTCATCCATTGGTAATGACAGCTGCGTAACGTGTGCATGTGACTGTCCGCCATGCAGCTGCAAGAGGCATGTACGAGAGTTGGAACTTTAATAGTGGCAACTATTTATTTACAGCTCGTACAAAATAGATACGTGTTTCAAAGTTTCACTGACCTTCAAAGTAGTCGCCAGCATTGTGTATAGCCCATTGCCAGCGATGTGGAAGTCGTAGAATACTCTTAGCAGTGCCAGTTGTGTTGACCGTTCGAGCGGCGCGGTCTATTGCCCGACGAATTTGTAGCAGTTCTGGAGCGAATGCCGTGAAGTGTTTCCTTCAGTTTAGAAATCGAGTTGAACTCACGAGGGCTTAAGTCAGGGGAGTTCAGTAGGTAGTATAACACTTAGCAGCACCATCAGTCAAACAAATCAGTAACAGCTTGCACTGTACGTGCTTGAGCATTGTCCTGCAAAATGATGGTCAGGTCCTGCAGGAAGTGTCATCACTTCCGTCTCTAAGCTGGTCGTAGGTTGTGTTCCAAAAATGAACAGCATAGTGACAGAAGTGATGACACTTTCTGCAGGACCTGACCATCATTTTGCAGGACAATGCCCAAGTACGTACAGTGCAAGCTGTTGATAATTTGTTTGACTGATGGGGCTGCTAAGTGCTATACCACCTACTGCACACCCCTGACTTAAGCCCTCGTAAGTTCAAATCGATTTCTAAACTGAAGGAAACAATTCACGGCATTCGTTTCAGAACTGCTACAAATTCGTCGGGCAATACACCGCGCCGATCGAACTGTTAACACAACTGGCACTGCTAAGAGTATCCTTCGACTTCCACATCGCTGGCAACGGGTTATACACCATGCTGGTGACTACTTTGAAGGTCAGTAAAGCTTTGAAACACGTATCTATTTTGTACGAGCTGTAAATAAATAGTTGCCACTATTAAAGTTCCAAAGTAATTCGCCTGTCTGTCCACAGCCAAGTGCTTACACACGCATTCTCATACAGAGTAAACTATGTCTTAAAAGCTATCACACAATACACTGTACGCAGTTGTCCACAAAATTCATGGAGACATAACATTCCGCTTGCCACTCTTCTTCAAATAACCACCCTTTCTCTCATGATTGAAATAGAGCACAGGAATAACACTGAGACATGCATATCAATGTATTATGGATGTTTTTCGCACGTTAACAGAATACGGCCCCCCCCCCCCCCCTTACTGAACCATGGACCTTTCCGTTGGTGGGGAGGCTTGCGTACCTCAGCAATACAGATAGCCGTACCGTAGGTGCAACCACAACGGAGGGGTATCTGTTGAGAGGCCAGACAAACGCTTGGTTCCTGAAGAGGGGCAGCAGCCTTTTCAGTAGTTGCAGGGGCAACAGTCTGGATGATTGACTGATCTGGCCTTGTGACACTAGCCAAAACGGCCTTGCTGTGCTGGTACTGCGAACGGCTGAAAGTAAGGGGAAACTACAGCCATAATTTTTCCCGAGGGCATGCAGCTTTACTGTATGGTTAATGATGATGGCGTCCTCTTAGGTAAAATATTCTGGAGGTAAAATAGTCCCCCATTCGGATCTCCGGGCGGGGACTTCTCAGTAGGACGTCGTTATCAGGAGAAAGAAAACTGGCGTTCTACGGATAGGAACGTGGAATGTCAGATCCCTTAATCGGGCAGGTAGGTTAGAAAATTTAAAAAGGGAAATGGATAGGTTAAAGTTAGATATAGTGGGAATTAGTGAAGTTCGGTGGCAGGAGGAACAAGACTTTTGGTCAGGCGAATACAGGGCTATAAATACAAAGCCAAATAGGGGTAATGCAGGAGTAGGTTTAATAATGAATAAAAAAATAGGAATGCGGGTAAGCTACTACAAACAGCATAGTGAACGCAATTATTGTGGCCAAGATAGACACGAAGCCCACGCCTACTACAGTAGTACAAGTTTATATGCCAACTAGCTCTGCAGATGACGAAGAAATTGAAGAAATGTATGACGAAATAAAAGAAATTATTCAGATAGTGAAGGGAGACGAAAATTTAATAGTCATGGGTGACTGGAATTCGGTAGTAGGAAAAGGGAGAGAAGGAAACGTAGTAGGTGAATATGGATTGGGACTAAGAAATGAAAGAGGAAGCCGCCTGGTAGAATTTTGCACAGAGCACAACTTAATCATAGCTAACACTTGGTTCAAGAATCATAAATGAAGGTTGTACACATGGAAGAATCCTGGAGATACTGACAGATTTCAGATAGATTAAATAATGGCAAGACAGAGATTTAGGAACCAGGTTTTAAATTGTAAGACATTTCCTGGGGCAGATGTGGACTCTGACCACAATCTATTGGTTATGAACTGTAAATTAAAACTGAAGAAACTGCAAAAAGGTGGGAATTTAAGGAGATGGGACCTGGATAAACCGACTAAACCAGAGGTTGTACAGAGTTTCAGGGAGAGCGTAAGGAAACAAATGGCAGGAATGGGGGAAAGAAATACAGTAGAAGAATAATGGGTAGCTTTGAGGGATGAAGTAGTGAAGGCAGCAAAGGATCAAGTAGGTAAAAAGACGAGGGCTAGTAGAGATCCTTGGGTAACAGAAGAAATATTGAATTTAATTGATGAAAGGAGAAAATATAAAAATGCAGTAAATGAAGCAGGCAAAACGGAATACAAACGTCTCAAAAATGAGATCGACAGGAAGTGCAAAATGGCTAAGCAGGGATGGCTAGCGGACAAATGTAAGGATGTAGAGGCTTATCTCACTAGCGGTAAGATAGATACCGCCTACAGGAAAATTAAAGAGACCTTTGGAGAAAGGAGAACCACTTGTATGAATATTAAGAGCTCATATGGAAACCCAGTTCTAAGCAAAGAAGGGAAAGCAGAAAGGTGGAAGGAGTGTATGAAGGGTCTATACAAGGGCGATGTACTTGAGGACAATATTATGGAAATGGAAGAGGATGTAGATGAAGATGTAATGGGAGATACGGTACTGCGTGGAGACAGAGCACTGAAACACCTGAGTCGAAACAAGGCCCCGGGAGTAGACAACATTCCATTAGAATTCCTGACGGCCTTGGGAGAGCCAGTCCTGACAAAACTCAACCATCTCGTGAGCAAGATATATGAGACAGGCGAAATACCCTCAGACTTCAAGAAGAATATAATAATTCCAATCCCAAAGAAATCAGGTGTTGACCGGTGTGAAAACTACCAAACTATCAGTTTAATACGTCACGGCTGCAAAATACTAGCGCGAATTCTTTACAGACGAATGGAAAAACTGGTAGAAGCCGACCTCGGGGAAGATCAGTTTGGATTCCGTAGAAATATTGGAACACTTGAGGCAATAGTGACCCTACGACTTATCTTAGAAGCTAGATTAAGGAAAGGCAAACCTATGTTTCTAGCATTTGTAGACTTAGAGAAAGCTTTTGACAATGTTGACTGGAATACTCTCTTTCAAATTCTGAAGGTGGCAGGGGTAAAATACAGGGAGCCAAAGGTTATTTACAATTTGTATAGAAACCAAATGGCGTTTATAAGAGTTGAGGGGCATGAACGAGAAGCAGTTGTTGGTAAGGGAGTAAGACAGGGTTGTAGCCTCTCCCCGCTGTTATTCAATCTGTATATTGAGCAAGCAGTGAAGGAAACAAAAGAAAAATTCGGAGTAGGTATTAAAATCCATGGAGAAGAAATAAAAACTTTGAGGTTCGCCGATGACATTATAATTCTGTCAGAGACAGCAAAGGACTTGGAAGAGCAGTTGAACGGAATGGATAGTGTCTTGAAAGGAGGATATAAGATGAACATCAACAAAAGCAAAACGAGGATAGTGGAATGTAGTCGAATTAAGTCAGGTGATGCTGAGGGAATTAGATTAGGAAATGAGACACTTGAAGTAGTAAAGGAGTTTTGCTATTTGGGGAGCAAAATAACTGATGATGGTCGGAGTAGAGAGGATATAAAATGTAGACTGGCAATGGCAAGGAAAGCGTTTCTGAAGAAGAGAAATTTTGTTAACATCGAGTATAGATTTAAGTGTCAGGAAGTAGTTTCTGAAAGTATTTGTATGGAGTGTAGCCATGTATGGAAGTGAAACGTGGACGATAAATAGTTTAGACAAGAATAGAATAGAAGCTTTCGAAATGTGGTGCTACAGAAGAATGCTGATGATTAGATGGATAGATCGCATAACTAATGAGGAGGTGTTGAATAGGATTGGGGAGAAGAGAAATTTGTGGCACAACTTGACTAGAAGAAGGGATCGGTTGGTAGGACATGTTCTGAGGCATCAAGGGATCACCAATTTAGTATTGGAGGGCAGCGTAGGGGAAAAAATCGTAGAGGGAGACCAAGAGATGAATACACCAAGCAGATTCAGAAGTATGTAGGTTGCAGTAGGTACTGGAAGATGAAGAAGCTTGCACAGGATAGAGTAGCTTGGAAAGCTGCATCAAACCAGTCTCAGGACTGAAGACCACAACAACAACAACAACAGAATACGCCTGCATCTCTGCTATATCTGCTATTAGTGTGTTACAATTTCATAATATAGCTGTAACTAGTGTACCACAGTTACATTTACATGCTCTACAATATATAAGTTACGATTTCAGTACATTACATTATCATCTATATTACATCTCAACCAGTAGAGTGCAATTTCATCTTCTTTTACGACCTGTATTGTACCGCTAAACCAATTTTAAATTGTCTCCTGTTACACACCACAGTTGCTGACTAATCATTTCTTTTTGAAAATAAGCTCACACTATAGTGCTCACTTTATCATTGAATAAGAAGTGTTTATTGTCTTTTGCCAATAATGCTAATTTACATTGCTTAATGGTGGAAGCTGTATGTGGTTTGGATTGAATACCATACTGAACAGTCAAATTATTAGCATAATTGATAACGCATTTTCAGTAACCACAGTGCTTAATTGCTTAGCTGGTTAGTGGTTCATACCTTTCATTCTACGCCAGGGGAAGCCAAGAGTTTGGCTCGTGTGCCACAGTGCTCAGTCTGGCTACACGCTCTCCCCGCTGCTACGCCATGCTGTCTGAGTGGGAGGAGGGAAGAGGAAGATGTTGCGAATGTGCTTATTTAGATGGCGACGTGGTTTCATATTTATCAACAACGTAGATCACAACGAAACAAACTTTCAATATTATTTAACTACTTTTGGTGGACTGAAGATGTAACATAATTTTCATGTGGTGCAAACTGTGGACACTTATTACCCTCTGCTGGTACCAAGAGGATGGCGCCACATGCCCCAAGGATAGAATGAACGTAGCTGAGATCGAATCATTTTTCCCCAGCAGAGTGATTTCGAAAGGACTGTGGCCCCCAAGATCGCCTAATTTAACACCACCTGTCTTTGTCCTATGGGGTGGTTTAAAAGACAAGGTCTACAGGAATAAACCATACAACTTGGAAGATTTACGAGACAACATCATCCGTGAAATCCATGCAGTGACACCAGACGTTCTGGCAGCAATATTCCAGAATCTGCAGCGTCGTGTTCAACTGTGCGCGGTCACTTCCAGCACCTTTCGTGATTCACCTTAATTTCCTCATGAACTAAGGATGACATGTTCATTTCATTTACCGCCAGCCGCTGTGGCTGAGCGGTTCTAGGCGCTTCAGTCTGGAACCGCGCTGCTGCTATGGTCGCAGTTTCGAATCCTGCCTCGGGCATGGACGTGTGTGATGTCCTTGGGTTAGTTGGGTTTAAGTAGTTCTAAGTCTAGGGGACTGATGACCTCAGATGTTAAGTCTCGTAGTGCTTAGAGCCATTTGAACCATTTCATTTACCGATCTTTATCAAAACCTTTAAATGTAATTTAAGCAAATGTTTGTTTGTGGGGCCTCTTTCGAGTGGGACACCATGTACTTGTTATGTGTAATATATACATGGTTCAAATGGCTCTGAGCACTATGGGACTTAATACCTGAGGTCATCAGTCCCCTAGAATTAGAACTACTTAAACCTAACTAACCTAAGGACATCATACACATCCATGCCAGAGGCAGGATTCGAACCTGCGACCGTAGCAGCAGCGCGGTTCCGGACTGAAGCGCCTAGAACCGCTCGGCGGCAACGGCCGGCATATCATAAGTGTTAGGAGTATCTACAGCTGAGAAATTATGCAACACCGGCCACACTATTAATCTTCTTGATTGTCTGTAGAAATGGCTACCAGTTTACGTGTGATGAGCGTACCAAATGGTACAGACATCAGTTACATTTAGAATTACACCTGGCATTATCACCAGAAAAAATTGTACCACCAACTACGGTCACCGAATTAGAGTTCCAAAGAAGCTGTTTTCCACATTACACGATAAAAAATAAATGATTCACTACAGAAATTTAAAGCAGTGTCTGAACAATAATCTTTTTCTAAACAAAATCACCGGATATTTTGCTCCCTGGATGAAACTGGATAGAGACATGAATTCTGAGAAACACAGGAATGGAAGAAATGATCTTGAAAACAGTGTTTTTTTTTTCAAATTTATGAATTACAGTCGTTTTGGCAAAACTTAACACAATACAAGAAAAATGAATGATGGTAATCCGGTAACAACTTGGGGAGATACTCGTAGATCTGAAGCTGCTGTTCTGACTGCGAGTCAGACGCAGTGTCGATATTAAGGAAAATTTGGTTGCTTTTGGCTTACATAGATTTAATACAGTTTTTGACAAATTCATAGTTGTAGTATATTCCTATTATGGGTATAGACCGACGAACCTGAAGTAGAGGAAAAAATGTTAAAATGTGTTATAGAGACACGGATAGCTTGATATATTATGTAATTATCTCAAATATGTTTGGTGATATTAAAAGTGATGAACACAGGTGGTTTGACACTTCAGGTTACACCGATGATAGCATTTACAACATCCCGTGCGTCAATAAAAAGAAAGTGGGCGTAATGAAAGATGAAATATCACAGGACATTATTAAACAATTCATAGGACTGAGAAAAAAAATGTGCCCGTCGAAACAAAACACAGTGCGTAACTCATAGAGCGAAGGGTGTGAAATACTCATCAGCTAAGGAATTAAGCACTGTTGAGTACCGATAATGTATTATAAATGATGTTGATAATTTAACTGCTCGGTGTATTACTCGATCCAAGTTACTTACAATTTTCACTATAAAACCATGTAAATTAGCATTATGAACGAAAGACGATAAATGTTTCATGCTCGATGGTAAAGTAAACCCATAGTGAGGGTTCATTTTCGAGAAGACATGACTAGTCAGCAGCTATGTATGCAACAGGAAGCGATTGGAAATTAATTTAGCGGTGAAATATTGGTTAGAGACGAAGATAAGATTGCAATCTAAGCTTACTGGATGTAGTTGTGAAACAGACATTAATCTAATGTACTGAAATTGTACCTCAGGTAAGTGGATTAGAGAAATAGATTATGGAAATCTAATTGTGGTAGACTGTCTGTAATTGTACACTCTTGGAAATTGAAATAAGAACACCGTGAATCCATTGTCCCAGGAAGGGGAAACTTTATTGACACATTCCTGGGGTCAGATACATCACATCACATGATCACACTGACAGAACCACAGGCACATAGACACAGGCAACAGAGCATGCACAATGTCGGCACTAGTACAGTGTATATCCACCTTTCGCACCAATGCAGGCTGCTATTCTCCCATGGAGACGATCGTAGAGATGCTGGATGTAGTCCTGTGGAACGGCTTGCCATGCCATTTCCACCTGGCGCCTCAGTTGGACCAGCGTTCGTGCTGGACGTGCAGACCGCGTGAGACGACGCTTCATCCAGTCCCAAACATGCTCAATGGGGGACAGATCCGGAGATCTTGCTGGCCAGGGTAGTTGACTTACACCTTCTAGAGCACGTTGGGTGGCACGGGATACATGCGGACGTGCATTGTCCTGTTGGAACAGCAAGTTCCCTTGCCGGTCTAGGAATGGTAGAACGATGGGTTCGATGACGGTTTGGATGTACCGTGCACTATTCAGTGTCCCCTCGACGATCACCAGTGGTGTACGGCCAGTGTAGGAGATCGCTCCCCACACCATGATGCCGGGTGTTGGCCCTGTGTGCCTCGGTCGTATGCAGTCCTGACTGTGGCGCTCACCTGCACGGCGCCAAACACGCATACGACCATCATTGGCACCAAGGCAGAAGCGACTCTCATCACTGAAGACGACACGTCTCCATTCGTCCCTCCATTCACGCCTGTCGCGACACCACTGGAGGCGGGCTGCACGATGTTGGGGCGTGAGCGGAAGACGGCCTAACGGTGTGCGGGACCGTAGCCCAGCTTCATAGAGACGGTTGCGAATGGTCCTCGCCGATACCCCAGGAGCAACAGTGTCCCTAATTTGCTGGGAAGTGGCGGTGCGGCCCCCTACGGCACTGCGTAGGATCCTACGGTCTTGGCGTGCATCCGTGCGTCGCTGCGGTCCGGTCCCAGGTCGACGGGCACGTGCACCTTCCGCCGACCACTGGCGACAACATCGATGTACTGTGGAGACCTCACGCCCCACGTGTTGAGCAATTCGGCGGTACGTCCACCCGGCCTCCCGCATGCCCACTATACGCCCTCGCTCAAAGTCCGTCAACAGCACATACGGTTCACGTCCACGCTGTCGCGGCATGCTACCAGTGTTAAAGACTGCGATGGAGCTCCGTATGCCACGGCGAACTGGCTGACACTGACGGCGGCGGTGCACAAATGCTGCGCAGCTAGCGCCATTCGACGGCCAACACCGCGGTTCCTGGTGTGTCCGCTGTGCCGTGCGTGTGATCATTGCTTGTACAGCCCTCTCGCAGTGTCCGGAGCAAGTATGGTGGGTCTGACACACCGATGTCAATGTGTTCTTTTTTCCATTTCCAGGAGTGTATTACCAAATTATAATAGCAACTGATGTATTCTGATGATGTAGCGAAAAACTTACAGAATATATAGACCCTGTATTATGAGGTACATATCTCAGTGCCTTTCCCGTGATCTACATCTATCATTAGAGAATGAGCGGCTGTTTGAAGCTGCGTGACAGACAAATATTCCATTTGCAAATTGACAATTACCTGAATTATATCATGTGATGGCTGTCGTGAAATGACTTACTTTGTAAGAGGCTGCAATTGTAAGGACGTGGCTCTGTGCAGACAAAAGAAGTAATGCCTTTTCTCACCTTCATGGTGCTCAATCATCTGCAGCGTTGCGCAGAAGTCATTACCACAGGATGACAATAATTTCATACCCAGACCTTCCACTTGTAGGGAAGCGTTCTGATTGGCTGTTTCATTTCTTCAGCCATTGTCGAAGAAATTATAGATAGAGAAGATGGAGGGGAAACGGGAAGTTTGGGTGGTGAGGCGAGAACGAGTGAGAATAACGAGACAGGAAGGTTGAGTAGGGTAAGAGAGGTGGTGAAGGAGAGGGGGAAGTTCAAGGAGAAATTTGATCCAAATGTCGCCATAGTTCTCCTCCCATGATACAAAGTTATTATTATCCTCCTGCTCCTTTGGCCAAAATCATAGGTGACAGTTCACACCGATTACATGGGCTCATTTAAAGGTGGTGCTCTTTACTATTTCTAATATGAGGCCCAGTCGTACACAAAATCTGCCCTGGCAACGATCCAAGATGCCTCAACGTCATTCGCAGGTGAGGAGGTACCCCTTACCATTGTGTCAGGCAATGGCCCTCAGTTTGTGGGGTCTGAGCACAAAAATGTCTGCCATAAAAATAAAGTTCCCACATGACGACCATGCCTTTTCACTGATCGTCAAATTCAAAGGACATTTAAAATTCAGGGAGCAAAGGCGATGCAGACTTTGTTTCCCACGGAAGCCTTAAGGCGCTTCATAAGAGCTGTCGGTCCGCCTTCCACCTCCCTTCAACAGTCAAAGTCCAGAAACACTGCTACTCATGTGCTGGCACCGTTCGCTGCTGCACCTGCTGCGGCCGACTCAAAGAGTCCAGAACATCTTGCCAATGCCATATTGCCCCTTGGGCTCCCACATATTTTGTTGCACGTTTGCCTGCCCCCCTGGGTAGATCCCAGGTGCAGTCGCAGGCTGTGTATGGTGGTGGGGGCGAGGGGCACCAATTTTAAGTCGCAACTAAACAGAATCAGCTGTTGTGCTATTGCGAGCAGATCGCCGTAGTTTCTCTATGTATTCCTGCCCTGAGCTGAAAGTTTCAAGTAACCTTTCAGCTCAGGACACGAGGATGCAGAGGAACTGTGGCTCAAGTTGAAAGAACAGTTGACCATGCTCAGAACAGTAATGTACCCAAAACAATATTTCATGATTGGAAGGACCCTCCGTAGTATACAGTCGCTTTAAAGAAATTTCTAATGGAATGGAGGCTACTGCATAATAGGCGTGAGCACTGTTAAGCTCTCGTCTGTGGGGATAATTTTTTTGGTTCTTAATCTGGTACTTCGCAGTCTCCTACTGATATTTTTATCCGAACTGGAGGGTGAGTCACCTAATCGAAAGAAAAAAAAACGTTTTGTTCACGCCACACAAACGGTCAGCTACGTGATGTGTAGTGTAGGCCTGACCCAATTCCGGGGCATTACAGTTCTAAGCGCTATGGCGCAAGTCTAGGAAGTCACAGTTCAGCAAGTCACAGAACCTTTGAAATATCTGGTTCAACCCATTCATTTGACTCAGAATCAGGGGTCTACGATACATTCTTGGAACAATGATGTACATTGTAAGGTCGTTGAACCTCCGTGAGCAACGCTGGTATTCTCATCCTTTCCTGCCAGCCGCTGGAATGATCCATATATGAACTCAGAGCCCAGACGACCAGGATTATCGCAATGTGTGTCACAGTCTGCAGTTGGCTGCACGGTTTTCGCTCAGCGATTGCGGAAGAGCCTCTACATCATTTTGAACGAGGCCCCCAGATATACACACTAAGCGCACATAGTGTTCTTTTCCACCCCTTGTTGCCATTTACCTAATAGGTACAATTATTTTCTTACGTCTGAACTGCCGAGTGTTAATAGACTCCCCAACCTTTTGTGTTTGTGTTCCCTTGACAAGGGACACAACACGTTTCCCAATAGATGAAGTGGGTCTCAGTGGGTCAGTTTGGGTTTCAGTGGAAAACAACACTTCGAACTCGTTGGTTAGGGATATAGGTGCTCTTAGTCCACCCTGATCCCTGTCTCTCTTACAGGACGTCTAGACCTATCACTGATACGCCACTCACAGTCATGTGGACGAGTAGTGATAGATTCTGTATTACCTGCATGACAGACAGTATGCAGTGGGAAGGGTAGTAGGTATTTTTGGTATCTGTGATACGGGACTCACGATGGCCCTCCCAATACACCTATCTGCAGCATCTTCCAATGGCTGACAGTAGTCAGAGCGATATCCATCAGCTTACAAACAGCAACTAACTCATTCCATACTTGAGAACAACATACGCAGTGGGCGACATTGTTCCTCGTGCAATATTTTACAGGACAATAAACAAATAACTAAACTAAGCTTGCTGAGTCTGTTTTAGTTTACGCGGCTGATGTGCTACAAGCAGTTCGAGTAGCCTTTGAGAACTGAAGCGATTAATTGCCAAAACGAGATACCTGGACTGAAGAGCCAAAGAAAGTGGTACACCTGCCTAATATCGTGTAGGGCTCCCGCGAGCTCGCAGAAGTGCCGCAATGCGACGTGGCAAGGACTAGACTAACGTCTGAAGTAGTACTGGAGGGAACTGACACCATGAATCCTACAGGGCCGTCCATAAATCCGTAAGATCTCTTCTGAGCAGAACGTTGCAAGGCATCCCTGATACGCTCAGTAATGTTCATGCCTGGGGAATTTGGTGGCCAGCTGAAGTGTTTAAACTAAGAAGAGTGTTCCTGGAGCAACTCTGTAGAAATTCTGGACTTGTGGGGTGTCGCATTGTCCTGCTGGAATTGCCCAAGTCAGTCGCAGTGCACAATGGACATGAATGGACCCAGGTAATCAGACAGGATGCTTACGTATCTGTAACCTGTCAGGGTCGCATCTAGACCTATCAGGGTTCTGTATCACTCCAACCACACACGCCCCCCACCATTACAGAGTCTCCAGCAGACTGAAGCCTCCACCAGTTTGAACAGTCCCCAGCTGACATGCAGGGTCCATGGGTTCATGAAGCTGTCTCCATACCCGTACTCGTCCATCCGCTAGATAGAATGTGAAACCAGACTCGACCGACCAGGTAACATATTTCCAGTCATCAACAGTCCAATGTCGGTGTTGACGGACCCGGGCCCAGGTGAGGCGTAAAGCTTTGTGTCGGGCAGTCATCAAGCGTACACGAGTGGGCCTTCGGCTCCGAAACCACATATCGATGATCTTTCGTTGAATGGTTCGCACGCTAACACTTGTTGATGGCCCAGCATTTAAATCTGCAGCAATTTACTGAAGGGTTGTACTTCTGTCACGTTGAACGATCCTCTTCAGTCGTCGTTGGCCCGTTCTTGCAGGATCTTTTTCCGGCCGCAGCGATGTAAGAGATTTAATGTTTTACCGAACTCCTGATATTCACGGTACACTCGTGAAATGGTCGTACGAGAAAATCCCCACTTCATCGCTACCTCGGAGATGCTTTGTCCCATCGCACTTGCGCCGACTATAACACCATGTTGAAACTCATTTACATCTTGATAACCTACCACTGTAGTTGCAGTAACCGATCTAACAACTGCGCCAGACACTTGTTATCTTATATAGGAGTTGCCGACCGCAGCGCTGTATTCTGTCTGTTTACATATGTCTATATCTGAATACGCATGCCTATACCAGATTCTTTGGCGCTTCCGTGTGTAACAACAACAGAAAAACTTGGTACAAAATTTGCTGTTTCTCTGAAACTTTTTCCGATCATAGTCACTAACAAATACGACAGTACCGTTAATTTGCAGTAAATACAGATAATATTCACTTCTGTTAAAAGATAAAGCTAATGTGACACAATATGTTAGTTATTTACAGTAACTGTAGACCATAACGTCGGTTTACTAGGAAGTAGATATTCATTCCATTCTATCGTTGGCTGATTGATACAGCAATCGGTTTTCATGGTGGTATTAGAAATAAAGCAGTCACGGTTCCGAAGCTATTTTTCTTTAAAAATAACGCGTTTCGTGGTGGTTAGGCATCATCAGATTATCTAAAAGGAAAAAGGAGGCTAATGAAACAACATTATAAAGCATGGTTCTAAGCTGCACCAAAAATTTAATTAAAAGCGCAAACAACACTCATGTAAAACTGTCAACTGAAGTTCATTGCGCCAGGTGCCAAAGCTCTACGTCAGCCACATGTACATAAAACCGCCGGGACGAAAAGCCGCCAGTCAGAATGAATAAAAAGAACTGTGGGAACATGACAGAAAATTTCGGAAATCAACCCACAATACAAATCTTAAAAACGTTACAAAATTACGTGGCTGAGTGAGGAGCAGAATGCTATGACACTACACTATTAGAAGCGCGTTCAAAAACCATAGAGTTACAGTGTGTTCATACCGGGCAATGAAATTTTTTAACGTTTTTAAAATTTATTATTGTTTTATGGCAGTTTTATATTTGGTTTATTTATTTAGTTGTTGATGGACGCTGCTATTGTATGCTTTACTCATGTCGTACTTGCTGCCTAACTTTTAATATTACTGTTATTTAGCACAATACTGTTTCCCTTGTACGTACAGCAAGCACCACCGTATTGCACGTGATTTGGGTGGCCGTATTAACTATTCAGTAATTTTAGTCGACACTGCATTTCAAGCTTAATTTTAATCTAATTTATTCCTACTTATGAAGTATAGGCTAATTAGTGCCTTATTAGCCTTTTACGTAAATTAAGTAACTAGCGCCGTCTAATGTACTTTTGGTGTATTAGCGAGGCGGCTATACGCGGCCATCCTCCGTTTAGTAATTCTAGTGCCGCTGCCGGTTGGACCGCTCAGATGTTTGGGATCCAGACCATCGTGCACGCGTGGTTCCACGCTGAACACTCTTTGCTGCTGTAACAGTTCAAAGGTAATTGTAATTTCCTCGTTGGTATGCTTCATTTGGTAGTCATATCTCGATTCCGTTGTGGCTGTGGATTGATTAGCGAAATTTTATGTCTGGGTTCCCACAGTTCCTTTTATGCATTCTGGCGAGCGGCTTTTCATCCAGACGGTGTTATATGTATGCGTATGACGTGGAGCTTTGGCAGGCGGCGCAGTTAACTTAATTTGACAGCTTTACGTGAGTGTTGTTTGCCGGTTTAATTAAATTTTTGGTGCAGCTTAGAACCATGCCTTATAACGTTTACAGGATAGTTGTTTCATTAGCTTCTTTTTTTCCTTTTGGATAATATGACGATGCATAACCATGGCGAAACTCGTTATTTTTAAATAAAAATAGCTTTGCAACTGTGACTATTTTATTTATAATTTATACAATAAACGTGATGCATAACACTTGTAACTTCGAAAATTGTTGAAAAATTTATTCTGCAAGCTTCTGAAAACTCTCAAAAACGTACCTTTTTCCAAATAAATGTATAATGAAATTAGGAGATAATTTGTTCTGAACCTGGATACTGTTTTTCTATAATGCGCTAATTAAGTTTACAATTAACGATATAGAACAAGTTTTTCGTAGCACTCGCATATGCTCGAAAACACTCACAATATCATGATAAACACGAGTATGGACACAATTAATGCAAGACTGTATGAAAACGACACCAACAGTAGAATGTTAGAATCTAGAATTCCGAATCGGACCTCTGTAGCACACGCTGTCTGACACAAAGGAAAATTTGTAAGTCAGCTTAAATATGCAAATAAACGTGCGAACTGCACAGCTTTTTTACGTAGCTGAATCTGACACACATTATACGCTGACGTGCCAAAGATGAATATTTGCAGCGTCAGTTTGTCACAGTCAGAATTACGAAAATTATGGAGCACCAACAAAGCACGTCCTCCACTTGCAATGGCTAACAATGCAGTCTTCAAGAAATTTTATTTTCACATTGTTAGTTAGTTTCATAAATCAAAATGAAGACTATTTTCAACCGTTCAGGATGTTCTGTATATCTGAGTTATCACACACCAAGGTCAGTCAAAATTTTTAAAATAAATGAGTGCTGCTGCCATCTGTGACGATTGTGGGATTATCGAAAGTAGGCATTATTTATATAGCATATGGTTCTGTGCAAATAAACACTGCTTGACGTACCTTCAAAAACCATGTGTGCGATTTTCTTATTTTCGCGTTCGTTACGTGCAAACTATTAGTCCTCCAGAAAAAATGAGAAGGACATTTTTGCAGGAAATTTAATTTAGATGAATGTTGTGCTTATCACTGGAGGCTATGGTTTTCGAGTTGTACAAGAAAATGCGTTTGAGGGTCTCTTTTCTACGTTTTTCTTGAATAATTCGAAAACTAAGGCGTCTGGTAAAACCGTATCCCAGAACAAAATTTAACTACATAAAATTTTCTTCAAAAAGGTCACGCCCATTCTTCCTGTAAGACTAATAATTTGCACACAAAGAGTGACAGAATATGAAAATCTGAGCACGGTATTTGAAGGTGTCGCAGGTTGCATAAAACCTATTAGTAGGGACAGCTGAATCACCTTATGTACGGCAATGACTCTCTCACGACAAGGTGTCCATAATCATAAAATAGAGTATTCAGGCCAATGCACCTACCCACAAATGTGGAATGTGGGTCAGCTGTGAGAAAGCTGAGGGATCCGAAGTTCGAATTGTTGTGTCACCCACCCTGGTCGCCACCAGATCTGTAACCCTCTGATTTCTACTTACTCCCAACTCTAATTTGTGTCTGAAATATGTTTTGAATTGAATGAACAGATTACAGCAGCTTTAATTATCTTTGCATACCTTCGAAAATTTCACTTAGGCATGAGATTTATTCACAGCAAAAACGTTGGATAAAATGCGTTGACCTAGAAGTGAAAAGTGAGCCGTGCGTGTGTTAGAATCGATTTCTGCCATACAAATCTCTCAGCTCGTCGTATCCTAGTGACCGGTTCGCCGGCATCCTGCGAGAGGGAGTGTAGATACACTCTGAGCTGATTTAATGATGCACACACTCCTATATACCAGCCTCAATGTTTGCCTGCTGTTCCGCATAGTCACTGGTGTTGTTCACCGACGACTGAGATCCAGTATATCGTTTTATGAATGGCTGTGGAAAGTGTGCCTACCATAAATGCAGAACTACTGCTACCTCTGCTTTTGTTGTCGAGGGGTTTGCGTCTTCATGGTCGGCACGTTTCTTATTTCTACTACCTGATTGTGGTCTCTGAGCTGCCAGTATACATACAGCTACGGACTGGTGTGGAAAAAAACTATGAACACCTGTTATGAAGTGTTACTAATGTGCTGGTAGGTATCCCTCGTTCTTTGGCCGTGGCGTTGCTATAAAGATTAAATTTGTTTTATCGCGTAACGCTGTCTGGCTTTGAGTAACGACTGTTATTTCGGTCAGAGTCACCATTGTGGATCAGCACTGTGAAATGACAGTACATGACTATAATTTAAGGCTATTTGTAAAAGAAAACTTGAGTTAGATTTAAAGACTGTTTTTGTGCAAGTTTTATTTCTGTGTTCATTTTTTAAATAAAAATTAATCTTTTTAAATGCACGTACGTAATTATGTGAGGTTAATCCTTAAGGTGTTTATACACTTGTATTTTCACGAGTTATATTATTATTAATTTTTTTGACGTTACTGGGTCACACTTAAACCTGAATTGACCTTATATTATTTCTGTTGTTGTCACCTTGTGGCTACCTGGTTAAACTGCTCCCTGTGTTTGCTTTCGACTGCCGAGTGAGCTGAATGAAAGAACCGAGAGATGTCTGGGCTAAGCTCAAGCTGGTCACCTTATGTCAACGCCTAAGAGATAATCAAATGTGTTTGTTTCAGATCATTTACTGTGATTAATATTGTCGGTATTTTCACTGTTCAAATCTTGTTGAAATTAACTGCCTTATATCGTTCACACTGTGACATTGTTAAAAAGTTTATGGTGACTCTTATTGTTCATTATATCTATGTTAAAATGCCCCTGAGGCACAGGCAGTTAAAAATTTTTCTCATTTTTGTTCAGCTCTTTCCGATCCCCAGCTCCATTTCCCCTACCATTTCAAGTTCTTTCATCGTAAAAGGTGCGGCACGTTTTAGAAATCAGGAAGCAAAGGGGTACCATCTGGATATCAAGACTTTGCCATTGATCCTGATATCGATGTTCATTCGAGATGGGGTCATGTATCGGCGATGCAATGAAGGCGTTTTACAAACACAACGAAACTACGTGGCCGCGCAGCGTGTATTTCGTGCTCATTACAATGTCGCACGTCATGCCCCAGTCCCGTCGGAGCATGCTATCAAAGGGTGATACGGTGTGAAAGAGGCGTGGAAGTGTAAAATTCGTGTGCTCACCAGAGAACGTAGCAATAGTGGAAGAAGCCTTCAGCCGAAGTCTCAGGCGTTCTGCACGGAAGCATTTGCAGTGTACGGCAAATATTACACAAGGAACTGTAATTCCCCTCATACAAAACTCAGACAGTGCAAAAACTGAATGCGGACGACCTCCCCAAGACATTACTCTTCTACTGGGAATTGATGGAACTCACGAGCAACGACCCAGGCCAATGCAACAGTATGATTTTAAGCGATGAGTGTGTCAGGCTTTGCTAATGAGCTGAACGTTAGATTGTGGTTACGTGAAATATCCTCCACAGTCAAAAAGTAGTAGTGTGGTGCGGCGTATCATCGTTTGGAATGATAGTGCCTTATTTTTTTGAAGACTACCGCAGCAATGTTGTTGCTTTGAATACAGAACGTTATATTCACATTTTGAACCATTTCCTAGTGCGACAGCTTGCTGATCTTCCTGTAACTGCAAACACATTCTCCCAACGAGACGGAGCCACGTGCCATATCTCGCAGCATTCATTACGCTCTAGAGAACATCTTTCCTGGTCACTTCATCTCCAAGAACAGGGATATTTACTACCCTCCAAGATCCCCTGACCTTACATCTGCGATTTATTCCTTTGGGTTCATTTTAAATCTCCGATCTCACGGTGTGACCCGCCACACACTATGCAGGAACTGAAGGATCAAACTCGGGAGGAAGTTAATCAAATTCCAGTGCCAATGTTGCATTTTCAAGTGATGGGCATTTTACATTGGAAACATTATAAATTCAGTTATGTTTCTTTTATATCGCTGTGAATAAATTTGTTTCGCTATGGAGGTTTCAGAATCGCCCGTTTCACTGCCGGCCTTATTGCCGAGCGGCTCTAGGCGCCTCAGTCCGGAACCGCCCTGCTACTACAGTCGCTGGTTCGAATACTGCCTCGGGCGTGGATGTGTGTGATGTCCTTAGGTTAGTTATGTTTAAGTAGTTTTGAGTCTAGGGGACTGTTGACCTCAGATGTTAAGTCCCATTCCCGGGTTCGATTCCCGGCGGGGTCAGGGATTTTCTCTGCCTCGTGATGGCTGGGTGTTGTGTGCTGTCCTTAGGTTAGTTAGGTTTAAGTAGTTCTAAGTTCTAGGGGACTGACGACCATAGATGTTAAGTCCCATAGTGCTCAGAGCCATTTTGTTAAGTCCCATAGTGCTTAGAGCCATTTGAACGATTTTTTAAATATAATGTAAGAAAATAATATTCACAGTATAAAACTAGCCGAGAAGTATACCCTTTTGAATGTGAAAATTAGTTAGAGTATACATAGCTACTGATGTAGCGAGGTGACCCGTGACAGCCATGCTGGTCAAGTGTACATTTAAGAACCTATATGAAAGAACCTACTAATAGACTAGTGTGGAAAAGAAACCCCAAGAAAGGGGAGAAAGAGAAGTGACAGCTCAGCAGACTAGAAAATACTTCGAAAAAGGCTGTACTAAAGAAAGCGCTTTGTTACTTAACAACTGATGCGTATAATTTTTTTTTCAAATTAGTAAAAATACCAAGCACCTCAAATATATCTAAATGGAATCCTTTAGGAACATAATGTCAAAACTAGACGTCGCTCTGTGCCTTCCTTCATTGTCTTACCATTAAAAAAAATGAGAACTAAAAGCCGTTTTACTACTAGTTGCGTTACAGTGTTCTCAAAAGCGGACATCAAAATATGGCCTATGTTAAAAGTCGGATAGGCACCACTTTCTGGTTCAAATGGCTCTAAGCACTATGGGACTTAACATCTAAGGTCATCGGTCACCTCGAACTTAGAAATACTTAAACCTAACTAATCTAAGGACATCACACACATCCATGCCCGAGGCAGGATTCGAACCTGCGACCGGAGCGGTCGCACTGTTCCAGACTGAAGTGCCTAGAACCGCTCAGCCACTTTTTGCCTTCGACACACCTGGCTTCGAGTATTTGTTATAACTTACTCTTCCCTTTGCCGTATTTTATATTAAAGCTGACAGTCAGTAAGATGGACTGCTCTCGTTCTATTTCTAGGGAAGGATCGATCAATCTGTTCATACTGCAAACACCTTTTCTACCCTCTTCACTTATGCCATGATGACTTAACTATGTAACGTTTTCGAGTGTGTCAAGCAGTGTACAGAAGTTAATTTGATTTTTGTGATATAGTTTTCTAATATTTTAGAACCCACTTCTTACTCTGTTTTTAATAATATCATCTGTTGACGATCTGTTATTAAGACATAACCGGTGGCGGAAAGATACGAGGGGTGTCCAGAAAGTAAGTTCCGATAGGTCGCGAAATGGAAACGACCAAGAAAATCCGATAAAGCTTTGCACACATGTGTTGAGCAGTGTCTCTATTACGACCCTAGATAGCATCACGTCGCTCTTCTCATTTCTGAGCTCACAGTGAGCGTGTAAAGATGTCTAGAAAATAGTGTCTCCCGCCAAGTACGAGGGCCTGGTGAGAAATTTCGCCTGAAGCTATGCAGACAACATTACATAACTGCCGTGCTGTTTCTTCTTCAAGACAATTCCCAGCCGCATTCTGCATTTCAATTGGAAATGTTTGATTACCCACAATACAGCCCATAATTGTCTCTCTCTGAGTTTCATCTCTGCTCACATGAACCGTTGGCTACGAAGACAACATTTTGGCACAGAGAACGAACTTTAGACCAGCGTAGAGAATTGGCGGAAAACACTGGCGGCTGTGTTCTATGATCAGGGTATTGGAAAGTTGGTACAACGCTACGACAGATGTCTAAGTTAGAACGACGACTACGTAGAGAAGTCGCTGGAAGGTGTAGCTAACTGTTACAAATAAAACATTTCTGACTTTCACTGTGGTTTCCATTTCGCGATCAATCGGAAGTTACCTCCTGGACAGCCCTCGTACATAGAAGATTTTCGTTTGCAAGACGGGCACTGTATTCTGGTAGGACGGTAAGCTAGTCTGCGTAAAAGTAAGTTCACTTTAGACCTAAGAGCACCACGTGACCGTGAGTAATTAGGCTGCCTTATATACCCACTGTATCAGACCACCAAACCAGAGTCGTCAACTATCGCTGTGAACGTCAGGAGATGATTAACGTCAGGAGATGATTAACGTACATTGATGGAAAAAAATCGCAACACAAAAAAATTAATGTAGAGTAACGAAATTTTGTCTAGGTAACAAATTGAAGTGATTAACATCGCTAGATCACACGTTAATGTAAGCGCGAGATAAGCCATTGTAATTGTGAAATGCTGGTACATTAGTAACCGGTGTAACCGCCAGCAGTTTGTGGGATGGACTTCCACGTCTGTTGCACTTGGTCGGTCAACACAGGGACGCTTAATGCTGGTTGTGGATGACGCTGGAGTTGTCCTCCGATGATGTCCCACATGTGCTCGATTGGAGACAGACCTGGTGATCGAGCAGGCCAAGACGACATGTCGACACTCTGTAGAGCTTGTTGGGTTACAATAGCGGTATGAGGGGAGCGTTGCCCTTTTGCAAAACACCCACTGGAATGCTATTCATGAGTTGCAGCACGACATGTCGGATCACCAGACTGACGTACAATTATGCAATCAGGGTGCGTGCGATATCCACAAGAGTGCTCCTGCTATCATACGAAATCGCACACCAGACTACAGCTCCACGTTTAGGTCCAGTGTGTGTAGCTCGCAGACAGACTGGATGCAAGCCCCCGACTGACCTCCTCCTAACCAACACACGACCATCACTGGCACCGACAGAGAACCAGCAATCACCTGAAAACACAACAGACCTCCCTGCCCTCCGTGAGCTCTCACTTGGCACCACTGAAGTCGCATAAGGCGATGGTTTGGGGTCGGTGGAATGCATGCTACTGGGCATCTGGCTTGGTGTGATCCTTGAAGTAACTGGTCTGTAACAGTTCGTCGGGTCACTGTGGTGCCGACTGTTGCTCTTGCTACTGAGATGCACTACGATGCTCCAGTAGTGCCACTTGACCGCCCGGAGCCCAGTCTTCTTGCGGCCGTATATTCTCGTGACGACCGGTACCAGCAGTCATGTACAGTGGCTACACTCATGCTCATAAATTAAGGATAATACTGATACATGGTGAAACAACGCTCTGGTGGACGGTTTGCGGGTTTAAATCACCTCGGGGTATGACCATGCGGTGCATTGGACCTGCGGTCGTTGCCCGGTGGCGCTGGCAGCAGTCCACATACGCAGAGGTGTGTTGGTGCTTGTCAGAGTACGGTGCAGCGAGTAAGTGTGCAGACGTTTTCAGACGTGCTAATGGTGACTGTGTGTTGAAATTGGCTCAAAGAACACATATTGATGACGTTATGAGGGATAGAATATTAGGGTGACTGGAGGCTGGTCAAACATAGCAGGTCGTAACACGGGCCCTCTGTGTGCCACAAAGTGTGATCTCAAGATTATGGCAACGATTCCAGCACACAGGAAACGGTCCAGGCGCTACAGTACGGGACGTTCACAGTGTACGACACCACAAGAAGACCGATATCTCACCATCAGTGCCCGCAGTCGTCCACGGAGTACTGCAGGTAGCTTTGCTCGGAACTTTACTGCAGCCACTGGAACAGTTGTCTCCAGAAACACAGTCGCCCAGAGACTTGCAAGGTGCATTCCATTGACCCCTGGTCACAGGAGAGCCCGTGGTGTCAAGAACACAGTACATGGTAATTGGAACAGTGGTCCCAGGTTATGTTCACAGGTGAGTCCAGGTATAGTCTGAACAGTGATTCTCGCCGGGTTTTCACCTCGCGTGCACCAGGAACCAGATACCAACCCCTTAATGTCCTTGAAAGGGACCTGTATGGAGGTCGTGGTTTGATGGTGTGGGGTGGGATTATGATTGGTGCATATATACCCCTGCACGTCTTTGACAGAGGAACTGTAACAGGTCAGGTGTATCGGGACGTCATTTTGCACCAGTATGTCCGCCTTTTCAGGGGTGCAGTGGGTCCCACCTTGCTCCTGATGGATGATAACGCACGGCCCCACCGAGCTGCCATCGTGGAGGAGTACCTTGAAACAGATATCAGGCGAATGGAGTGGCCTGCCTGTTCTCCACACCTAAACCCCATCAAGCACGTCTGGGGTGCTCTCGGTCGACGTTTCGCTGCGCGTCTTCAAACCCCTACGACACTTCAGCAGCTCCGATAGGCACTGGTGGAAGAACGGGAGGTTATACCCCAGCAGCTGCTCGACCACCTCATCGAGAGTATGCCAACCCGTTGTGCGGCCTGTGTACGTGTGCATGGTGATCATATCACATATTGATGTCGGAGTACATGAGCAGGAAACAGTGGCGTTTTGTAGCACATGTGTTTCGAAACGGTTTTCTCAACTTATCACCAATACCGTGGACTTACAGATCTGTGTCGTGTGCGTTCCCTATGTGCCTATGCTATTAAATCCAGTTTTTTGTAGTGCCACGTTGAGTGGCACCACATTCTACAATTATCCTTAATTTATGAGCATGAGTGTACATTCCTGCAAAGTCTTTCTCCAGTATCACAGAAGTAACATTCAGTTTCTTGTAGCTCTATTATAGGACCACGTTCGAATTCAGTGAGGTGTTGGTAATTGCGTTGTTGTCGCCTTAAAAGTATTCTTGACTAAGAGCGACTCACCACATCCAAAGGTTACGGCGTGTATTTAAAGCAAACCTGATTTGCACCCTCATAGTGGTGCTACTAGGGTTACTCTTACGTGACTAGCGTGAAATTTTAATGTAGTAGAGACATTCCTACCAAGTTTCGTTTATGTCCGACAGCTCCTTGATGCTGCGTTTTTTCCGTCAGTGTAATGAGGCGCGACAATATGTCGTCAACATTTGCGCAGCACACTGTTCTTTAATACGGCATAGGTAAAGTTTACACTCTATAAACGGTCATTTGTGAGGAAGACTCGAGAGGAGAATTTGAAATTTGTAAGACTATATGGATATTACCTAACTCTATTTATCCCCGTTTACTGTCGATGCATTCGTTTCTAAATGTACCGTGCAAAGGCGTACGTTAATGTTAACAGCAGGTAGGGAGGTGTCTTAGTTTCCGAGGGCAAAGTGTAATGTGTATCTGCGCTCAGGAATTTGGCGCCGCCGATCGAAGATCCACCGCTTTAATCTGCGCTTTAACGCGCCGGCGGCCAGGCCAGGGACTATAGGTGCCGCTTCCCCTGTTACGTCATTATCGACGCGCCGCTGTGCTTAAGGCGGAGCGGCAGCTCTCGCCAATCAGCTGACAGCATCAGCGCGCCATGTTTCCGACAACCGACCCAGCCCACTGACACGCTTTAAGCAATCCACTGCACGGACAGAGGATTATCATCAGAAAAAAAATCATTGTGAGAAAAAAAATTATTCAGGGAGTATCCATTCGAGTGTCATTCAATAAATAAAGCATTTTTCCTCTACAATGGTTAAAAGGCTATACAACCTGATCTGATTAGGATCAACATATAATCTGGTCCGATTAGAGTCACCAAGCCATACATTACATTGGACCAGGGTTTCACACATACAGTGCCTTTTTAACATGATAGTTACCTAAGACAAAACAATTTTAATACGACAAATAGAATTAAAATGATTTCGACTGTAAAGAAAAAATGCATTATTTCTTGAACAGCGCTAGTATTGATACACCATGCTGGATGCCGGCCGGGGTGGCCGAGCGGTTCTAGGCGCTACAGTCTGGAATCGCGCGACCGCTACGGTCGCAGGTTCGAATCCTGCCTTGGGCATGGATGTGTGTGATGTCCTTAGATTAGTTGGGTTTAAATAGTTCTAAGTTCTAGGGGACTGATGACCTCAGAAGTTAAGTCCCATAGTGCTCAGAGCCATTTGAACCATTTGAACCATGCTGGAACAATAACATTAGAAGACCAAGACCGTAATGCTCGGATTAAAAATGTTGGAAGACAGGAATGTAGTCTTTCACCTCTGCTGTTCAGTCTATTCATCGGCGAAGCAGTGACAGAAGTAAGAGAAGCGTTCAAGAGTGGGATTAAAAATCAGGGTGAATGGATATCAATGATAAGATTCGTTGATGACATTTCTATCCCCAGTGAATTGCCAGATCTGTTGAGCGGAATGAACTGGATAATGAGTACAGAATATGGATTGAGAGTAAACCGAAGAAACATGAAAGTAATGAAAAACATCGAAAATCAGAATAGCAAATAACCTAATATCAAATTTGGTGATCACGATGTAACGAAGATGAGAAAATCTACTACCTTGAAAGCAAAATAACCCATGATGGACGAAGCAAAGACAACGTAAAATGCAGAGTGGCACAGGCTGCAATGGCGTTCGTGGGCAAGAGAAGTCCTCTTGTATCAAATATAAGCCTCAATACGAGGGCCGGCCGGAGTGGCCGTGCGGTTCTAGGCGCTACAGTCTGGAACCGCGCGACTGCTACGGTCGCAGGTTCGAATCCTGTCTCGGGCATGGATGTGTATGATGTACTTAGGTTAGTTAGGTTTAAGTAGTTCTACGTTCTAGAGGACTGATGACCGCAGCAGTTAAGTCTCATAGTGCTCAGAGCCATTTGAACCGTAATACGAGGATGAAGTTTCAGAGGAAGTACGTTTGCAGCACAGCATAGTATGGTAGTGCAACATGGATAGTGAAAACATCGGAAAAGAAAATATCAAAGCTTTTGAGACATAGTGCTACACAACAACGTTGAAAATTAGATGGACTGACAAGATAAGGAACGAGGAGACTCTCCTAAGAATCGACGAAGAAAGAAACATATGGAAAACACTGACAAGAAGGGGAGACACGGTGATAGGACATGACACTAGAGAGAACTATAGACGATAAATATTGTAAAGGAAGGTACAGATTGGAATACGTCTAGAAAATAACTGAGGCGTTGGTTTCTAATGTTATCCTGGCGGAGGTTCGAGTCCTCCTTCGGGCATGGGTGTGTGTGTTTGTCCTTAGGATAATTTAGGTTGAGTAGTGTGTAAGCTTAGGGACTGATGACCTTAGCAGTTAAGTCCCATAAGATTTCACACATATTAACATAACATTCTAATGTTACTCTGAGATGAAGAGGTTGGCACAAGAGACGAATTCGTGACGGGCCGCTTTAAACCACTCAGATGACTGATGCATGAGATGTGATCAAGAAGTAAAGGGATTTTTTTTTTTTAATCTAGCGGGCTTTATACATCAGATTTTCAGTTTTTTTATTTTGTTTGTACACATGTTTCTGAAGTATGTTTGCATTTTCACCTGTTTTGAATATTTAGTTTATTATTGATAGTCGAAAAGGTTATACGTGTTTTTAAGTACTCTGCGAATTTTTACCTACGAAAAGATGAATTTTCATTAAATTTTGCTTGAAAATTGAAATAAAGTGCAGTATCGCACTCGAAATGTTGACTGTGGCTGTTGGCAAATCTACTGTAAGTGAGAAAAGAGATTACGAGTAATATAAACGTTTTAAAGAAGGTCACTGTTTCTATTTTGCTTCTTTTTTCAAGGTTCAGTATCCCTTCTTCCTGTTTTCATGCTTGACCTGTGTTCAGTTTTTGACGGTCTATCCATCGGGCCATCTTACCACTAATTCTGAGGGGGTTGCTAAGGGGACTTTCGCTTGTGGGTTGGACATCATTCATTGCTTCAACCACACTACAGCTAAGACGTGACGTCCCCGGACTTCCATCTGTTTGAGATACATAAGGATTCAGTGCGTGGAACATATTATGAAAGTGATGAGTACGTAATTCATGCAGTGAAAACATGGCAACCAGCACAGGACATGAGCTTTTACCAAAAGGGAGTACATGCCATTACACAATGCTGGCATAATGACGCAGGCCATGACTGAGATTATGTAATAAACGTAACAGAAATGTTGACTGACACTGTCACCAAATTTTGACTTTCAAGACTAAACAAGTTCCGAGAGCAAAAAAATTATTGGTTATTATTTATTGAACGAACCTTGTAATCAATAGCGGAAACGGACAGGAATGGAAGCACACAATAACAGAAGCAAAAATGTTCCAGCAAAGGTAGGTTCGAAAACAAGTAATTTTTGAGATAACTCCGATTGTGTGGTTCTGAGCTGTCACTGGCTTCTGTATAAAGTCTTGTTCTCGCCAGTACAAATTTTTTTTTTTTTTTTTTTTTGAAATGTAGAAAGAACAGACACTGCTAACGATCTACAGTCGTAGTAAATTATAAAATGTATTCGCAAATTTCGAATGCGATATCACATCAGCTGTATGGTTTCCTATAAAGACATGAAAATTTGTGCCTGCCCAGGAACCGAATCCAGATTTCCTGCTTTTCGCGAGCGGTCGCCTTATCCACTTTGGCTATCCGTGCTCGCCTGCCGGACCGAACCAAACTCCCATAAGTCACAGTGCCTACGTCCCACAGTACTTGCAGCGTTCGTATGATTCTGGTAGTCCGCTGCTCGTGGTCGTGCGGTAGCGTTCCCGCGCCCGGGTTCCCGGGTTCGATTCCCGGCGGGGTCAGGGATTTTCTCTGCCTCGTGATGACTGGGTGTTGTGTGCTGTCCTTAAGTTAGTTAGGTTTAAGTAGTTCTAAGTTCTAGGGGACTGATGACCATAGATGTTAAGTCCCATAGTGCTCAGAGCCATTTGAACCGTTTTGATTCTGGTATCGTTTGATACGACTGCAGATCTTCACCAGTGACTGTTCCTTCAGAGATGCATGCACGTCTGAAGGACATTTGCATAGAACTCTACAGACACTGCACTACCTATTTCACGCCAAAGCGAGGCAAACTGACGAGAAAAACATTGTCTGTCCGTGCGGGAATCATACTAATGGTGTGCGAGCACTACGGGACATAGACACTATGACACACGTTTGGATCAGTATGGCAGGCGTTTACATATAGCTGAAGAGCTGAAGTGGTTAAGGCGACAGCTCATGCTACGCAGGACATTCTGGTGCGAGCTGTAGTCCAGCACAAATTTCGTGTGTCTCTAGTAAACCATACAGCTGATGTAATACCGTATTCGCAAGTTTACAATACATCTCATAATTAGCTGTTGCCATAGATGGCCTAGCGGCCGGCTCGATTTGAATAAGTCTAGTATGGTTTGTAGCTTGGGATTCAAGATCACCTGACCACAGTCCTCTGCATTTTTCTGTCTGAGGTCATCTCAAAAGTCAAGCGCACAGCACCGAAACAGCGAATTGCCGTTGAACTTTAGTGGACGTGCCGTGATTCTAAAAGAAGTGAATGGACTACCTGCCACTGATTCCCTATTAGCTGGGTTATTAACATCACCTACCAGTCTTCTATCCCCTCGACTGTCGTGGCATCGGACATCATCATGTCTAGCAGAAGTCTCGGCAGCTAAATAAAAACTTATTGATTTAGGGCAACAGAGGATTGTTGCAGTCTAGCAAACAGACACATCTGTTATATAAATTAGAAATAGTCACCGAAACAGAATACTTGAGACGATAGGTAGCCTGATACGTGTTATAAAGGATTGAATCACTAACAATTAATGAAATAGCCCTTATCGAAAACTTTTCTTTTGATGTCAGAACGAAACAATAAAATATCATATATGTTTGACATTGCTTCAACTGTTGTGGGCGATCTGAATTCTTATATTATTCTTAAGAAATCAGGTTCGCCAAGATAGCTTGTAAATCTTTTAATAGATTACCGGCTTCGACATATCTGTGCTGTCATCATGGAATAAAATATCACTGAACACAGGAATGAAACATGAACAACTGATTCAGCCCCCTTGAAGAGCGTGCTAGCAGAAAATCGCGACGGAACTTGAGAATTTGAAATTGAAAGGGAAGTAAAAAGTAGCTCTCAGATCTGCGTTTGAGCAAAAGCTCAGTCTGGGGCAGCACGGCTAGCTTACCGCGTCAGCATGGACAAAATTGCCATGTACGTCGATTTAGAAGCAAACGATTGCATCGTCTGTATAATCGCGACCGAAATTACCGTGAGAGTATTGTTCAGAAACTGCGGCACTAATCTTAAGTGCTCGGTCCTTGGCTCCTGTCAAGTACTGGGAGGAAACTAACAGATACCGAAAAATGATGGCAGCAGGCGCTCAATTGCTATCATAAGGTGAAAACCAGCAGGGCCGTGCCCTTTCGAAGGAACCATCCCAGCATTTGCCTGGAGCGATTTAGGGAAATCACGGAAAACCTAAATCAGGATGGCCAGGCACGAGACTGAACCGCCGCCCTCCCGAATGCGAGTCCAGTGTGCTGTAGATTCGATCAAAGAAGTCGCTTGTCTTCTGTTCACTGCAATGTGACATGTTACCACATGGAGCGCTAGCATCGCTGCAGAGTTCTGTCGTCTGTAGTGTTTTTATAAACACTTCCGGTAAATACAATTGGTGCGTGCCGACAACTGCAAAATTAATAGAGATGTATGAAGCTGATGAGGCGTTTTACAACGTGAGGCACCCTGAATACAAAAATAGATTAACCCAATCCTCTCCTGTAGCAAGGAATCGCAGTGTTACAATGAGCCTGTATTCTGCAGATGTAGCAGTTCTTAAGTGAGTATTGTGCCTTGTGATATGAGGATACACTTCACTGAGCACATACTGAAATGTATGCTCATCCATTCTTAAGTAATTGACGTACGACTTGACGTCCTCCACTATAAGCTCACGTAACAAGTTTTGTTGAATGCTTTTATCGTGTCGTCGTAAAACCCACGGCTTCACCCAGGTATGTTTCCTTTTTTTTCCCCGCTTCTCTTCCACATGTGCACACAGTGCAACTGTGGTACATACAACTGCTGCGGTTAATAACAAGTAGTTGTTGTCCGCCATCTTGAACTTTGACGAAAAAGAAGATGACAGTGTAATACCCCTTCTAGCGCTACGTCAAAGATCTTTGTCAAATATATTTGACGGAATATTTGATCACATCTTTGATCAAATCCTTGACAAAGAAATTTGATAGTGTAATACCGTCCTAAAGGTTGGCTGTGGGAACCTTCTTCTACCGGCGGACACCTGCTATGGAGGGACATACAAATAGACAAAAGTACGAAGAGTGATTTGTAAACCAGCATTCGCCGGCGACGACGAAAACAACGTTTACGCATCATTGTAAGAAGCAGTGCCTCAGTGGCTATTCACTCAAACCGAGTGAATGCGCTAGACAGAACAGTGTGCTATTTATAGCATCAGTCCTGGCGCACGCAGCGGATGTGGACTCTTATCAGCTTACGCAATCGCACCGGAAGTGAGTTTTCCAACAACACGCTCCTAGTAACACTTGGTCCTGTGTTGCTCAGAAAACAGTATTAGTTAAGGTCTATTTTAAGTACTGACAGCTAAAGCTATACAGGAAGTCCTTATCAACGCGATTGCGCAACCGGAAGTGAATTTTCGAGCAACAAACAGACAAGCAAAATAATAGACGGAGAAAAATTCTAAGTCCAACAATAGCCAAAGATAATATAATAAAAGTGAATTTTCCAGCAACAAACAGACAAGTAAAATAATAGACGGAGAAAAATTCTAAGTCCTTCCCCGTCCTTTCCTAATCTGATGAGACCAATGACCTCTCTGTCTGGTCCCCTCCCCCAAAACAACCCAACCCAAATCTACAGCGACGTCCTAGATTTGATCAAATATTGGACGACATTTGACAAAGTTCCCTATGACAGCATCAAATATCTTTGACAAAGATTTTTGACAGAGATATTTGACAAAGAAATTTGATAGTGTAATACCGGCCTAAGGCCGATTTCACAAGGAGCCACTAATGTCAGTGGCGTACTACCGCCACCGATGGCGCAAAAGCAGAACATTGCTTCCAATAGCGGCCTTCACACGACACCACTCAGTGGCGCTGCTAACTGGCCAAGCTGCGGGTAACGCCGCGTTTAAGACTCGGCTAGAGCGATATTTTGGGATTGCTGCTCACTGTTACTGATACTAAAAGGAAGTGTACTGGGCCGGACGTGTTAAGTGCAGCGAAGCCTATGGACAAAATCTCTGCATGCACTCTACAGTGCAAGCTGTACGATGTCTGACGAAGGTTGTTCTGGTTCCGATTAGCGCGACATTCCGTGTGGTACGGCAACATGTCTGCAAGACGTCATTTGAGTGATTACGATGATAGACGGATAGCTGGATGGCTCGAAGCCGGTCGCAGTGTCATTACTGTGTATCAGTAATGATTGTCTTCGTCGTTTAGATCATACTGTTCACAAGCAATGGAAGTCAATACAGAAGACTTCATCTGTGAAACCGAAAAATATCCATCTGTATGCAGCATGGAGTGTGAGGAATATTCAGATAAACTGCATGAAACTGAAGTTTTCACCGGACGTTGGAGGCCAACGTTCTTCAGAGAAGATGGCGATTGTTGAGCACCACTCATATTTCTTCCCGTTTTTGTTGGGTCTGTTGACATGACGTGTAACACAAAAGTAATCAAAGTATCTTGATACCTGTATCTGTCTCGATTACTAACAAAATTGTGCAATACACAGCAAGTCTTTATATCTTCAGCAAATTCTGGAGACACATTCGAAGGCCAGTCAAAAATTCTACACTCTTTGGCAACAATGTCAAAAATAGATTCAACATATCTTCTAGACTGTATGTGAAGACTCTTTGAAAAGAAATTGTCTCTGTACTAACGTAATAAGATGACATGAAACCTTTTACACTAACGATTACAAGAGGAAAGTAATTATGGCCTTCAGACAATTGCCTGCCTTGAGGACATTTGTATTGTACTGTATTGTATTGTATGTTAACCGGGGGCCTAGAAACGACAGAGAGGCTCCGTCCCCGCCGCAGCGGTCCACGAGCCCACGACGACTACCGCAGCCGACTTCACCCCTCCGCCGCCCCACACCGAACCCCCGGTGGAACCCCCCCCCTTCCCCCCCCCCCCCAGAGGAAGTCTTACACAAGACGAGTGTAGCCCCTATGTTTATGTGGTAGAGTAATGGTGGTGTACGCGTACAAGGAGAACTTGTTTGCGCAGCAATCGCCGACATAGTGCAGCTCAGGCAGTTTGTGGGGAACCAGCCCGCATTCGCCGAGGCAGATGGAAAACCGTCTAAAAACCATTCACAGACTGGCCGGCTCACCGGACCTCGACACAAGTCCGCCGGGCAGATTCGTGCTGGGGACCAGGCGCCCCTTCCCAATCCGGAAAACTGTGCGTTAGACCGAACGGCTAACCGGGCAGGCTTGAGGACATTTAGTTTTATTGTCAATTAACTTCCTAGAAGCGATAAATTCTTGAACAAATACCAATCTGGTGAACTTCTATTTGCTCCAACGTCTATTAACGTGAATGCGTAAAATGTATTCTCAGTTGCGGATTTCCCGCTTATCGCGAACGGTCGCCTTGCCATTTGGCTATCCGAACACGACTCTGGGCTAGACCCAGACTTCCATATATCATCAACCATGTGTCCACACCTGTACTCGTACACTCATTATGTATGTATATTGCTGTACAGGGGAGAATTTCACTTCAAAGTCGCTTGCTCGGTGTCGGTGGATAAATATACAATTACGGTGCCTGTATTATTCCGAATTACGATGCAACGTTCCTTCGGACATGCATGCATGTTCAGTACAACATTGCGTCGTAATTTGGAATAACGGAGGCACTGCAATACCGTATCAGTGAAAATGAATCTGTGATGGGAATCACACTTAGCCAGCAACATGATGGACAAAATGTTTTTGCTGCTATAATAAAGCGACCCACAGACGTACACCTGTATGTTACTAATTGTTAGTCGCCTAACAACTGCCTAAATTGGCTTCCTTTTTAGTGAACCTTTAACTACTCTTTTTTCTAGAAATAGTGGCACCCAGGGTTTATTTTTAGATTACGTCTTTTTTTGTTTTCTTATTCAGTAAGACAATTAAAGGATAAGCATCCTGCTGATCAGATTCGGTGACGAAACCGAAACACTGCGGCGTGACAGATCAAAGCGGAGCAGGGCGATGACAAAGGAGCCGCCTCTGTTTCCAGGAGCGCCGTGTGCAGGTTCAGTGCGCTGCAGAGATGCACTTCTCATTGGCTGCGTGTGAAGGCGGCTTACCAAGGGTGGCGGTTACAATATGTTCCACCCAGCAACGGCCGGCCTCCCAGTTCTACAGTCGGGGAGAATCCAGTGCCGACAATTCTGCGTAAGCGGGCAAGCCTTATACCTTGAAGGATAAAGTAGCAGTGGTTTCAGATTTAAAGTAACGGCTCAGAACCTCTGTACAGTTTCACCATGTTGTTCATAAATAACAATATATAATCTGTGGTCCCGAAATTTTCTTCGCCCCTGCCAGTCGATAATTCCCTATTCAGGGTGGCCATTGGTGGTCTCAGATTGCCGGGGAAACTGATTTAATAGAATTTATTCATTAATTAATTGTATTGACTTTTGAATTATTACGTCGATAAAACTATGACTGATGTCACTTGATTCGTAATTTCACAAGCAATCCGAATCTGCGATCGGAAATATAAATTTAATTTTAGTAGCGACTCTCTCGTTGGCACAAGACGGATAGGGTTCCATTCGTTGCTTTGCCACGCCTTATCTGTGTTAGAGAAATGTCTCTGAGTTACATATTCTTTTCGAGATTTGAGAGATGATTCGGCGGCACTGGAAAGAATTCGTGACTCTTCCCAAAGATGACTGAATCGTTCCATCCAAACGCGAGGGCGACGAGTGGAAAACCTCCACTAACAAAAACGAGATTACAGTGAATTGTAACTTGTACCGTGGTGTAGTAGTGTCGTATTCTTGTTAAATTAGGCCGCAGATGAAATTTGAGTCCAGTTAAATGGGGACGTGATCGAAAAATTAACTTTTTAAGTATGGTACTCTTTTATGAAAATACTCTAGGAATATCCCTGAACAACCTCCGAAATTTTATCATTGGAGTTCAGTTTCACCCTGTATTCAGAAACTGATTGTATTTCAGTCGTTGTTTGGTGTATATGAATCGATTTCTCTGTGATTTGAGATGCATAACTTTTGCGATGAGCGTTCTATTTCTTGCGCCTTGACTAACGTACTAGACGAGAATCTGCTTCCTGGACTGCTCTCTGCTGCAATTGTCTCATTGGTGAAAGTTAACTGGAACTTCATTATTCCTGACTGATTCATCTGAAAGACAGTGTCCATTACAAAACCATTAATCACTGAAATGGGGTAACAAGCAGAGTTACAATACAATTGTAACAATAAAAGTGTCCCTTTCTGCTTGCTCACGGACAGACTGTCAAGGGCTAGGAGAGATAAAAAGATACTATACAGACCAAATATCATTTCTCATTCAGACCGCTATATGAGGCATATAAGACAAATAAAATTTAAAGACATCGCACAGTAATGTCAATACCTATCTTCTGAATTCTGAGACCATTGCATTTTTTACTCTACAACCACAAAAAGCTGCAATGCAGAACACTGAACATAACATACAAACACACACATATACAGATATACAGACAACAATATTTACATTACTGTTAACAAATACTTTTAAGTCTTGTACATTTATTTGAGCTCTTTAATTGTGGCGAAGGTCAAGCCAAGTTTGGACGATGCTATGATTCGTTATTCCCGTGCTCTTAATGGCATAGAGAAATCTTGCCAACATGGCAGCAATCTCTGTTACAGAAAGCTACTGTTTAAAAATTATTTTCTATTGGCAAGTGCACGTATTTCGCAACAGTTGTGTCACTCACTCGAAATGTTTGGTCCCTCATTTCTTGTACGTATATAGCAGCTGCACTTTGATAATAGCATACAGATATGTGTCAGAAACATCCGTGTTATTTTCGCCACGCGTCATAAATAATCTTCATTATAAGCTTATTTACTTGTGAGTTGTCCATGACGTTTATTAATTACAGCAATAAAGTTCCACCTCTGCCACAACGTTCTTTGTTAAACACGACCGATTTCTGAAGATCCATCTTGAGGAATTTTTCAGTGGACAGTTACAATCTCATGTCATGTGGTTCTAACTGTCCTCGCTAAATCGGCAACATGCCTGAAGACGAAGCTTTAATCCTCCCATACTAATAGCCTCTAACAAATGACGTTGTGGTAAAGGTGACATTCTATTTCATGTACTTCTGCGATCTAGGATGTGGCATTCGTAAGCAGGATAATACACAGATAGGAAGGAAAAAACATGTCAACAGAGTTTTATCAGTCTGGTTTTGGAAAGGTCTATACGTGAGGTAGCTGCAGTATTTTAGCTTCAGGCCGAATAAAGGAAGACTGTGACACACACTGTCTTTATAAAAACACCAGTGACAGAAATTACTGGACTGAAGCATGTAAACAGTCAACTGTGACCCTAATCTACACGGGCGAGGAAGAGGATATTAATAAAGGCTGGCATGTATTACTGAGCACTATACACTATGTGATCAAAAGTATCCGGATACCCACAAAAACATATATTTTTCGTATTAGGTGCATTGTACTGCCACCTACTGCCAGTTACTCCATGTTAGCGACCTCAGTAGTCATTAGACATCGTAAGAGAGTAGAATGGGGAGCTAAGCGGAACTCACGGACTTCGAACGTGGTCAGGTGATTGGGTGTCACATGTGTCGTACGTCTGTAAGCTAGATTTCCACACTCTTAAACATTCCTAGGCCCACTGTTTTCGATATGATAGTGAAGTGGAAACGTGAAGGGACACGTACAGCACAAAAGCGTACAGGCCCACATCGTCTGTTGACTGACAGAGACTGCCGACAGTTGAAGAGGGTAGTAATGTGTAATAGGCAGACGTCTATCCAGACCATCACACACGAATTGCAAACTGCATCTGGATCAATGCAAGTACTATGACAGTTAGGCGGGAGGTGAGAAAATTTGGATGTCATCGTTGAGCGGTTTGGTGTAAGGAGCGATTGAACAGTGGAAAAACGTTGTGTGGAATGACGAATCACGGTACACTATGTGGCGATCCGATGACAGGGTGTAGGTGTGGCGAATGCTCGGTGAACGTCATCTGCCGCCGTGTGTAGCGCCAACAGTGAAATTCGGAGGTGGTGGTGTTATGGTGTGGTCATGTTCTTCATGGAGGGGCCTCCACCCCTGGTTGTTTTGCGTGGCACTATCACAGCACAGGTCTACTGTGATATTTTAAGCGCCTTCTTGCATTCCACTGTTGAAGAGCAATTCGGGGTTGGCGATTGGATCTTTCACACGACCGAGCACCTGTTCATAATGCACGGCCTGTGGCGGAATAATTACATGACAATAAAATCCCTGTAATGGACTGGCCTGCACAGAGTCCTGACCTCTGTAGGCAGAGCACTTTTGGTATGTTTTGGAACACCGACTTCGTGCCAGGCCTCACCGAGCGACATCGATACCCCTCCCCAGTGCAGCACTCTGTGAAGAATGGGCTGCCATTCCCCAAGAAACGTTCCAGCATCTGATTGAACGTATGCCTGCGAGGGTGGAAGCTGTCACCAATGCTAAGAGTGGGCCAACACCATACTAAATTCCAGCATTACCGATGGAGGGCGGCACGAACTTGTAAGTCATTTTCAGCCAGGTGTCCGGTTACTATTGATCAATTACTGTAGCTCTGAACCTAGATTTCTGGCGGTGTAAGGAAAGAGTTGAGAATTGCGTGCGGAACCGTAACTGAGAGAAGTTCACAAACCTTAAATCCCTCAATGATGTACCCCTGGTACCCATTCCACGGGGAAAAACTGAAAAGTAGAGGATCTTTGCCACTGAAAACAAAGACGTTTAAGATAATGAAAGAAAAAAGCACTTAAGAGCAAGAACACTACTATGTTATTTACAACGGAAACGGAATATTTAATCTGCTTCAAGAGAGACGAGCGAATCCACATAGCAAGGAAAAGGAAAGAAGAAACATTTTCTGAATTGACATTTTTTGAAGACATATTATGTATAATCCACGTACAGTAAGAAGTATATCCAAAAAACTAGAAGCATATGTACTGTGATTAAGTAAGGCAATATTACAAAAAGATGACGACTTAGAAACTATGGATGAAAGAAATTAAATACGGAATATGCTCATTAAGTGGTTTTGCCGGCGAGGCATTAACAAAACATCATAACATTTGTAAAGGTTCTGTGGAAGAAGGAAATCACTTAAATATGGAGATTAATAAAAGTAAGAAATTAAAGAGAATGTATAAAAATGAAAAAGTTGTATCTTATTGAAAAAAGACTATAGTAAATGTATAGTGCTTCAAATACTTCAGAACTTGTGTTCTATTTGTAGAAAATGCCCGTGACACTAAGGAAATTAGATAATAAATCGCTGTCGCAGATTTTGCATTCACGAAGAAGGGACAGTAACTGAGCAATAGACAGAGCCTGGATTTATAGAATTACTCTTGCATTTGGACCATTGATTTTTATGGTTCGTAATTTGCCTCCCGAGAAAAGAGGATAAGGTATACCTGTAAATTTAGTTTTATGATGCTGGTGACAAATGAAGAAAGTTAAGTGGGCAAATAAGTTTCCCAATGGAGCAGAGTTGTTGAAGACATATCGATCATGATTGAGATTCGGAAGGCAGAAGCAACCTGGACTTGATCGCCTTCAGAAAGAAATGTTGGCTGCACTGTGTCAGTGAAGCGAGTTTGAAAGTGCCCCAGGTCGTGGAAAAAGACAGTCCTCTCACTAGGAGATTGAAGAGAAACGATCCAGTATAATAGATGGCAAAAGACAGGGAAAAATGAAGAAAAAATCACGCATAATGTTCCTAGTTCTGCCATTAAGCAAGACTCATAAAATTAACAATAATAACAAGGTGGGAAATGCTTGAAAAATGCTATCTAGATGGGATAATGCAACGCGTAATTTCCGAGACTGATGTCCATTAGATAAATAGAAGATGAAAATTGCAGGAGGAAGTAAAGTTAGGAATGAGTGACATAATCCATGATGAGTGTCAGTGCATTCAATCGGTTATAAAGAAAAAGATATGGAACGTCGTATCTGACCAGTAGAAATATTGAAGATTAAAAAAAAAAGAAACTGAATTAAGCCCTGACAAAACTGATTTTTCATTCAGATACCCCGAGGTCACAAAAACGAAACTAATTGCGGCTTCACAGATCATTAATGATCAAACTTGATTCAGATATTTGTATGTGGATAACAAACACATTTCTTTATTTAAGGTAAACAGCTCTTTGATAGTTTGGTCTCGATCGTATGTTGGGATGAAGTTTCTTTTTAAACGAAATATGAACACAGATGTTTGCACCAAACAACCGGTATGCTTAAATCGAGCACTGTCGAATTCTGTTCAAGAGCCAGCAAGTTATCCACATCTTTTTCTGCTTCTATTCGAGTTCAGTGATGACACAGCTGCATGAAAATAAGCACACTAATTAAACATAGCAGAATATTCACAGAATCGGGATTTTAATACCGGTCCAATGTGACCATCAAGCACGCCGGAGAATATATACAAACAGGACAACTATTTTTAGCCGTCATTACGACTCAAGTTTCTTGGCATTACCTTCTTTTATTTATTACGTCATTGACGCTATGCATAGATTTTATAATACAGGTGTGTTAAGCTAAGCACATTATACTTGTATGATAACAGTGATCCACTAACTGTTTCCTTCTCGTGAATTTCCACTGTACAATACGTAATGTCGCTAGTTTCCTTCCAAAACGAAGTCACCGTTGTCCTTGAATGAGAGAGTGCTCCGCATGGCTCAATGATATCGACGTCCATTGTCCATAAAGATTTGGGACGGTAAGCAAATTAAGGTATTGAGCAAAGAATTAGATTTGTTGGATATTGCGCACATTTGACACTGTTGTAACTCTTTAGCTGTTGTGAGATCTGCATTTCTCCCGGCACATATAATGTTCAGGTAAGTTAGCATATGCAGCCGGGTGACCTCGTCGACAACCGCCGACATTTCGACAGGAGCACACCTGGCAGTTTAGTTTCGCCGTGAAAATGATAGGGTTTTCTTTGTGGAAACATCGGCAGATGTCGACGTCGTCACCCGGCTGCAATTCCGTAAGTTAATTGATCTCTAGCTGTTGCCCCTACAGGTTATTGAAACTGGCATTACTTATCTAAGCAATCATCTTTCTGAGAGTATCCACAATTGACCTTTAATTTTTTGTTTTATTCTTAAGTAATCCAGGTTTTCTCGTATTTCACATTTCGTTAGGTGAACATCATTATTCATTTGATCTCCATTAAATGGAAAATAAAGCACTTCATTTTAAAAGTAATAGGATTTTAACTTCATGGTGGAACAAATTGTTTTCTCATTGAATAACAGTTTTTTGGGTGACCAAACTAGCGTCAAATTTTGATAAATTTATTGGAGAATGTATATAGCATTCCCGACTGAAGCTAACAACACCATTATCTTGTTTCTTTCCAGTCCCATTCGCCCTCAAAAAGTATCAGTCATAAACTCTTGTTAGTATACTGTCCACAGCTGTTAAGTATTTTGAAAAAAAATAAAATTTGCGCCATACGTTGAACACCAGCATATTTACTCTCTACCGCTTCCAGATATAACAACGATCTCCTCAGGAGAAAAAAGGTGTATAATTAGAGTTGTGCAGCTGATGGTGCAAATATGCACTTTCCAAAATACTAACAGCCGTAGACAGCCACCTAAGAAATGTTTTGTTAACATTGGCTGGTCAGACGTGTAAGGTGGTTTTCTCTCATCAATGTTTTAAACTAAAATACTGTTTTTACCCTGTGAAGACGGTTGTTAGAACTGAAACCGGTAGAGAATATATGTACAATTGTGCAACTGAATGTGAGAATACGTTTTTTTGGAAATAAGTCATGAGGTTTCAAAATAACTGAAAGAGAAGATAAATGCGATCTAGGCTTGTCATTACACCCATCTCTCAGAAGGCTCATTGTACGACTAGCGGTTACCTGTGACTGTATCTACTTCATTAGTTTCGTGGCTAGTGTCATGTTTAACGTGCAGCGTTAGTACTCACCATACAAGAGGCCTCGTGTAGCTTTCCCAGCTTTGGGCGGATGAAAGGGCTGTAACAGAAAAACAACTCATCACATCATGGAAGTATCTGGACAGTTCTGCCCTTCATAGGTTTTATTAGACAACTATGTACATCTGCATGTCAAAATGACTGCATTTTCTGCAATTTGTAGTATTACGATGTTGTTAAAACAATAGTAATTATCCAGTTTAATCTAGGCGAACTTGATGCGGATTTAACTCTTAAATGTTTCACTCTTAAAAAGGCTTAACGTACAGAAAATCCACACTGTCTTTCGAATACGTTTACGTAGCTCGTGGTTGAGGTTTCATTGTGGACAAGCAATTATCCGTCACACACCTTGTTGTTGTGATGTAAAAATTCATGACTTAGCGGAACTTATACCAAATCATCATTAACAATCACTCAAGTATTAATTTGTGTACATAAAATTTATTCTCATGTAGCCTTGGAATGCCTTGACCAGTTTCAACAAAACTTGGTACGTGTAGACTTACTTAGCAAAACACACTTATCAAGTCTGTATCCCACAGCCACCTCTCAATCTGATGGATCCTCATTGTACCGTTAAGAGGTTACAATGCGTAATGACACTAATTTCCTGCTCACAATTAATAAATCACAAAGGTAGTTTTTTGTAAAGTGGAGTGAATTTGATATCACCATGATTTTCCAACAGCGCTCTTTTGTCATTCAAGAGTGGGTTAATCCAACAAGTTATTTGTTCTTTCAACTGGAGGAGAAGCCAAAGAAAGGTATTAAAAAGCAATTATACTGACTTTATCTCCATGACTTCACCCACCATTGCACGACACATGTATTGTCTGGTTCAAATGGCACTGAAAACTATGGGACTTAACATCTGAGGTCATCAGTCCCCTATAACTTAGAACTACTGAAACCTAACTAACCTAAGGACATCGCACACATCCATGCCCGAGGGAGGATTCGAACCTGCGACTGTAGCGGTCGCGCGATTCCAGACTGTAGCGCCTAGAACCGCTCGACCACCCAGCCGGTCGACATATGTATTGCAAACATCTCCTCCTCCCCCCTCTATTTATCTCTTCCCTCCTCTCCTACTCTCTGTCCACATCCTCTTCCACTCTCTCTCCAGTTAACCTTTCTCCCCCCCCTCTCTCTCTGTTCATCTCCTCTTCCCCCCCAACTATCTGTCCTACACACTGTCCCTGTGCCAATCTCCCCCTCCCCTCTCACTCTTTCAATTTCCTCCTTGCCTTTCTATAGCTACCGATGGTAAATGACGGAAACGGGAGATTTTCTTAGGTTTTTACTACATATTAATACTTTTCACATTTTCTCATGTTACGTGGCTGCCAGTCCTTGGTTCATGCAAAATCTTCACTTCCTCCCCCTCTCTCTGTCCATTTCCTTCTGCCCCATCTCTCTTTAAATCTCCTTCTGTCCCCCTCTCTCGTCTATCTCCCGATTGCTCTCTATCCATCTCCTCCTCCCCACCTCTGCCTATTCATCTCCTCCTGCCCCCTCTCTGTAAATATCTCCTCCTACCCACTCTCTTCCTATTCATCCCCTTCTATATCCATCTAAAACTTCCCCCAACATGCTCATGTAGCCCCTGCAAAACAGGTCGATAAAACAAGTTAATACTACTCTTACAGCATGTAGTCCTGCAGGGCAGTCTACACATGCCCCTGATGTGTAAGTTGCCACGCAAATCAGGTTGGGAAAGCAGGCCGCTTCTAGACTAAAACAACATGCCTGTCATGCAGGGCAGCCTACAGCTTGAAGGCTGGAAACAGTTTCTTGCCCCTGACATGTAGGCTGCCCTGTAAAACAGGTTGATTAAACAGGGCAATGTTATGCCCACACAACACACCTGTCATGCCAGGCAGACTCCTCAGCAGGGGCTGAAAACCGTTTCCTGCCTATATCTTTGCTCCTATGAGAGCTAGCAGGTTATAGCCCTCACTGCAGTTATACTCATGAAGTGTGCTGTTAGTATGCCAAATTTGATTGAAATCGGTCCAGGGGTGATGCTGCACATAGGTAAACACATTCTTATATATAATTCATTTTTGTGTTAAAGTAGTATTTCAACAAACCTGTAAAGGATTCTATTTTGTACTTTGTATGCTGTTCTAGTTTTGAAAAGATAAAAATTAACTGAGGTTATCTTTCCACAATAGATGTATTTTATTCTTTTTCCCGTATAATGTAAGTCTGGAATTACTGAGTAACCAGAAAACTCCAGGCAGTCAGTTAGTTAATTACTAAATTTTGGTGACAGATTGGTATGAACGGTAATTACATCTAAAATGTAATGCATTGCTATCCATTAAGACTGCAGCGCCAGTAAGATAGAAAATAACTACATTGCACTTATTACATGTCTACAGTATAAGAGGAAGAAAAGATGATTAAATTTGTAGGTAATTTGGGGTATACAGGGTGCAAAATTTAGTACACAAAGTTTCACTCTGTTACCAACAACGGGTCTAACCTGACTGTATGATGAGTCTAACTGAGCTTGGATAACAGATATACTCAATACTATCTCAATTCTAAGCCAGAATTCATCGATATCTGACTAGTGGTGGTGCGCCTTTCATTCAGCAACTCATAACAAGCTGACAGATCTTAAGAAAGGGCTGGCCAGAACAACAGTCTCACATTCACTGTATGAGGTATGACTGGACATCAATTGCAACATAAGTCTCGCCTTGTCTTGCTGAAAGATGACGAACCAGAGAATTCGAGGATAGGGCACAGCCACTGGCCTTAACACATCAGAAATATGACCCCTGGTGCCCAAATTGTCAGCTATGCCAACCCTAGGTTGTGTACCCATTGGCATCCCATACAATCACAGCACTGGAATCGTATGACAAATACAATTTGGTAGCCTTTGTTCTCCTCGTAGCCTCCACACATGGGTACAGTATCATGAAGCTATGTGCCGAACAGAAATTCCACGAAAAGACTGCCACCCCTGCATCCAGGATTAGTGCTAGGCACACCACTATTGGCATGTCGCTTTCTACATCAAGTGAAGCCGAAATGACGTTCGCAGTATGGACAGTCTGTGATGCTCCAAACGTTGTCGCACTGTCCATGTAAGTACCTGTCTTCAGTAATATATATCTACGATAAACTCACTGGCACTCAACAACAAATTTATTCATCTTTGAGACGAATTAATATCGTGTTGCTACTATCAACAAATTTTCTCTCAGGGTGATAGGTCTTAGTTTTGGAAAGACAGTCATTAGCTTAGGCCAGTACAAGACATACACATTTAAGTTCACGCATTCGCAATGTGTGTTTTTCGCATTACAATAAGCTACATGTAGACTGATGTGTAATGAAGCCACTGTAACATGTTGGCAGCAGCTCGGCATATACTGTAGTTAAGACCTTATCTCCTTACCTTGAACGGCATTTCGTGTTTCTGCATCGTCACTTCACAACCTGTCAACTGCTAAAGCTGGTGGGGAGGCAGTGGCCACAGCTGAGCACAGGGGGCTCTTCAGAGCCCTTCTCCTGTACGCTTCCCGTACCTTTTACAGCATACAGTACGATAGTCTTCTCTTCAGACATTTTAATCAATGGGTCTCTGCGTTACATGTCTGTCACTTCTGGACATACCTCCTAGGAAGAACATTCTAGGCGCTCATCCAGCAAGGGATCTCGTCTGCTTTCAACATTAATGCCTGAAGGGTCGCTTCTAAGGTCAATCATTTACAGGGGCATCCAAGAATTTTGTATACATACGCCTTGTTGCACACTTCCCCCACTATTACGTCACACTGTGTGCGCAGGGAGAGGGCAAAACTGTAACTGCGCCGCATTTAGATAGCAATATGACGTCACAAGGAACACAGAATGTCTTGCATCTTGGTTTGTCTTACCTTGCAGCTTGGTTTCATATTTCCTAATAACATAGATAGCAAACAAAAACTTTCAGTATTATTTAATTAATTTCCGCCCACTGAAGACAGAATAAAATTTATGTCTGGTGCAAAGAGTCGCCATACCGGCAGGTGAAGATAATTTCGCTGATTTTTGTCACTCATGTTGCCGTGTAAATCGTGACTCAATTAGTTTCATAACCGAAAAAAGCATTTCACGCAAACATGTTGATGGAAACATTTTATCACGTTTGCAACCTCATTATGGAGATAAGGAAACCATTCCTGAAGAAAACAATGTAGAACTCCTGGAAAGTTTAATAGCAAAAGAATTTTTCTTTTAAATGGGAACTGCAGTGCAGATCCATCGGTTCCATCTTCACATGCACAGAGGCGTTTTCAAGGTCAGGAACAGATGTAAGACTGCCAGTGTCCTCAAAACGTTTAGAGAACTATTCCTATAATTATTTCAGTCTAGTGATAAGTTTCTCAAAATTCGCGAGCCTGTGAGCTCACGGAAATAGGCGATTTTTTGTTAGAAATTACCTCATCCACAACGCGATTTTCCTTGCGTCCCCATCAAATCAGAAATAAGTCGTTTCTTGTCTGCCAACCTATTTTGTGGATAGTGTGTAGTCAAGTCAGCTGAAAGTGAGAGGGCTGCAGTCCATTCTGGACGATCTATTATTCGTTTCTCCGTTTGTTTTCTCTTCAGAAACACAACAACAGTTAATCTTAAATCAAAAAGTCGTTCGAGGCACGCCCCTTGACTTAACCGACGTTCTTTGTTAATATGTAACGCCTCCATACTCCTAATTCAGTTCCTTAAAAACTGTTGCAACCGACGATGTAATAATGCGTGCGACATCAGAAAATTTGCTACTCGTACCACCACGCCTGTAAATTTAGCACAAAGTGCTTCTTGATGTACAGAACAATGAATTCCGTGCAAAGCGTCTGTCAATTGCCATAAGTTTTTCCTGTTTCATCGTCGACTAAATATTTAAATTATTTCTGATGGTACTATAATGCCTTTTCGTAGCAAATTTGGGGTGCTCTTCGGTTATGCGTCTGCATAACAGATATTTCGACTTCTCATATCTCCTATCTGTGATTTGCATTCATTTTCGATGGTTGGGACGATGGATATCTAGATTGCCTTTTTTTGTGCGAACAACCAGTGGGTCAATGAACTGCCTGTAGATCACAAATAAATAACTAATGATAAACAGCGCTGACGCCACCTTTCTGCGGTACTGAAGAAAGTCGTGCCGGCCATAAAACGCCGCACCAAAAGCCAAAAGAAATAGTGTAATATCTCACTGTTAAATGAAATGTCGCCCTGGACCTAATACTTTCGACAAAGACGAAGGAAAGCTGAAGTGTGCCGAAAGAGGCAAAGCCTCAGCCCACACGTGAGCAACGACATCGCACATGCGTGAAGTTTTGCACGTCATGTTCGACCCTGAATTACGCTACTTTCACAGCTTACGTGCCAATAGTAGGATGCATTTATCCTAGACAGAAGTGACGCATAACAATCTGGGTGTTGAGTGACACCCTTCTGCCCCCCCCCCCCCAAAAAAAAGGCTCTGAGCACTATGGGACTTAACGTCTGAGGTCATCAGTCCCCTAGAACTACTTAAACCTAAGTAACCTAAGGACATCACACACATCCATGCCCGAGGCAGAATTCGAACCTGCGACCGTAGCGGCCGCGTGGTTCTAGACTGAAACGCCTAGAACCTCTCGGCCACAGCGGCCGAATCCTCGTCATTTGCCGATGAGGAGCGGAGGAGTGAGGAGAGCTTGGAAACTCCTCCGCTCACCTCAAGAATTCATAGGGCTCCTCAAGCATCCAACACATTTGTGGAAAAGGTTGTTTTCTGTGTGGCGCCTGCAAGCAGTTGGTGCGTGAATGTCCCGTAGCACGAGCTCCTAGACGCAGCATATGACGCCAGGTGAAAAAATGGGAGGGGGGATTATTGCTTCCGTCCTTCTCCACTCCTGACCACTACCCCGAGGAGTTACATTGCTTTCAAGATAGAAGAAAACCGAACTAATATTACAGGGTGATTCAAAAAGAATACCACAACTTTAGGAATTTAAAACTCTGCAACGACAAAAGGCAGAGCTAAGCACTATCTGTCGGCGAGTTAAGGGAGCTATAAAGTTTCATTTCGTTCTACATTTGTTCGCTTGAGGCGCTGTTGACTAGGCGTCAGCGTCAGTTGATGCTAAGATGGCGACCGCAGTATCTGGATATGTTAGAGAATTGGCTGTTCCCTCAGCTCGGACAAGAAGCACAACAATTCATATTTCAGCAGGATGGAGCGCCACCACATTGGCACTTATCTGTCCGTAACTACTTGAACGTCAACTACCCGAGGCGATGGATCGGCCGCCAGGCAGCCCGTGACAGAGCACTTCATCACTGGCCTCCAAGAAGCCCTGATCTTACCCCCTGCGATTTTTTCTTATGGGGGTACGTTAAGGATATGGTGTTTCGGCCACCTCTCCCAGCCACCATTGATGATTTGAAACGAGAAATAACAGCAGCTATCCTAACTGTTGCGCCTGATATGCTACAGAGAGTGTGGAACGAGTTGGAGTATCGGGTTGATATTGCTCGAGTGTCTGGAGGGGGCCATATTGAACATCTCTGAACTTGTTTTTGAGTGAAAAAAAACCTTTTTAAATACTCTTTGTAATGATGTATAACAGAAGGTTATCTTATGTTTCTTTCATTAAATACACATTTTTAAAGTTGTGGTATTCTTTTTGAATCACCCTGTATTATCAGCCGCTGGAACATCCCTAACACCCAACAATCCGGTCACCTTACAACGCGTCCACGTTCATGGAAGCAATAGAGCAGAAATGCAAAATTTGACTCACTGTTAACGTTGTACAGGATATGTGGGAAGGTGCTGGGTCGCCTCATACTCTTTTAATGCAGCTGAACACTACATCTAAATGATATCTTACCTCGGCTTCGTACAGCAGAAGTCACTGCTCCGAATGCAGCCGACTCACACAGCCAATTAACCTTCAAACGGTACTGTGCGGGTCGTATCCGACCCAGCAGTTCAGTTTTCACCTACAATGCTCTAGCCGCTCAGTGCAGGAAGTCGAGCCGGCCAGGAACCCTGCTAGCCAGTCGTGCTCTGCCTACTGGAGTGACTGCAGTTAACGTGTCAGTGACCTTGGCTTGTTACGTGTATTCCGGGTCGTATCCGACCCGACCGTACCATTAATGTTACTAATTTTACCGTGCATCTTTTTCACAGTTGTTATCCGAACATGGCTTGGAAACAACAGTTACATGCACCTGAGACAGTTCTAGCTGTGTTACGCCGCCAGGAGGATCCTTCAGACAAAGTCGCTGGTGACACTGACCTGGAAGTGTCTGTCTCAGAATTTGACGATGGAGGTCTTCTCAACAGTGATATAGGAGAAGCTGTTTTAGACTGTGATCATCTGGGTAAGACGCACAGGAGAGAAGAAGAAGGAACAGACGATAGAAATTCTGAGTTAGGTAGGGACGAGCAAACAATCTGGACCGACAAGCCTTTACGTTCAAAATATTCACGAACAGCTTCTTCAAATGTGTTTACTCACCAGCCTGGACCTAAGGCCTGCCTGGACCTAAGGCGCGAGGGATTGCAGATGCAAAAAAACATTCTCTTTTTATCACCGATGAAATGATGGGGAAAATTTTTAGTCATACTAATAACGAAATAGTACCCACAAAGCTCAAGTACAGTGACCCCAGCAGTTCATTTTTACGTAACTGAGATAAAAGCTTTTTATGGGTCTCTTGTTTATGTGCGATGTCTTGAAAGATTCTGGCATATGCCAAGATGGTATGTTTTTCGAGATATTTGGACCACCGATCTTTCCCTGTGCTATGTCGCAGAGACGATTTACATTCCTCCTACAAAACTTGAGATTTGATGATAAAGGTACTAGGGAGTCGAGAAAGACTAAAGACAAATTTACTGCGTTTCAGGAGATATGGCGTACTTTTCTAAGTCATTGTTTGCATTATTACAGCCCGTCAGAGTATTTGACGATAGATGAAATATATTTATACCATCGAAACCTGATAATACGGTCTGAAAATAGTTTCATTGTGTGACGCCAGAACGTTCTATTTCATTTCACGCATCCCGTATATTGGAAAAGAGCAAACAAAGAACAAAGATAATTTATCCATACCAGCTCAGTAGCCGGCCGTGGTGGCCAAGCGGTTAAAGGCGCTACAGTCTGGAACCGCGCGGCCGCTACCGTCGCGGGTTCGAATCCTGCCTCGGGCATGGATGTGTGTGATGTCCTTAGGTTAGTTAGGTTTAAGTAGTTCTAAGTTCTAGGGGACTGATGACCACAGAAGTTAAGTCCCATAGTGCTCAGAACCATTTGAACCATTTGAACCAACTCAGTATGTTCTTAGACTAACGGACTCAGTGACAGGAATCGCAATGTGACAGCTGATAGCTGATCCACTTCATATGAGCTAGCAGAGAAATTGTCTGAGCGGAAACTTACGTTAGTCGGTGCATTACGTAAGAATAAGCTTGAGATACCACTATCCATGTTGTCACCAGCCCCAACTGGAACCGTCAAGTTCGTCTATCAAGACAACAATATTTAGTTTCTTTTATATCTATAAAGAATAAAAAAGTTATCCTGATGTCAACCGTGCACCACATTGGAACAATAGGCGATGAATCAAGCAAGCCAGAGATTGTTGAATTCTACAACCTAACAAAAGGTGGAGTGCACGTGTTCTACAACCTAACAAAAGGTGGAGTGCACGTGTTAGACAAACTTTGCAAATGCAAGACTATCAAACGAAAAACCCGAAGGTGGCCATTGAGATACTTCTTCGGAATGTTAGACATCGCAGCTGTGAACAGTTTCATATTATTCAAATGTAATACAAACCAAGATTCATTCCCAGTACGTGCACGCGCTGGGTTTGATGATACCCTTGATGGAAAAAAGTATGCTCAACCCACGTATTTCGAGATCTCTTCGTATGACAATTGCCATGGTCTTCGAAAAAGACTACCGCACACAATCTGAATTTGCGGACAATACGAAGAAGATATAACTTGTGTGATCCTTCGAAAGACAGAAAGGTAAATGAATCTTGTGTGAAATGCAATTCATGCGTATGTGGTGAGCATAGAAGAGTATTGTGTTCAGGTGTGTGACTGATGGTTCTATTGAGGAAACAGATATATAATATGCCTTTGTATTTGTGGAAAAAATTAATTTTTAATTTATATTATATTATATTGTATTTCGTCAAAAAAGACAGGAACTGTGTTTCAGTTTGTGTAGGTTCTTTGACTTGGATTTGATGGCCACTAAGAGCTAGTGGTTATCTGTTAAGTCTCCAAAAATGATTTCTGTCATGTAGCATACTATCAATAAACTATATTCTTCAAATAATATTACTTACTGTGTTACTCTATGCACACAAACCTCATCGAAGAGGGAGCGGATCCGATCCGACCCGACCGTACCATCTATTTCGTCTCCAATCACCTTACCGTTTGAGGGTTAATACAGTGTCTCCAGTAACGAAAATTACGATTGGAACATCACCTGCAGCAAGTTATAGGTGTTGTCCACCTCAGGAAGCGTTTTCCGGAGACTGCACAATACTCGTACGAGATATAGCGGCATCCCAGGACCGTTATATCCAGCAACTTTGACACAAAGTCGATCTTAGTGCCAGGCTGCTAACGCGATAATCGGCACATTATGAATGGAGAAGTTAAAGGGGCTACAACAAAAGACAACCAAATCTAATACAAAATGAAAGTGAAAACCAAAAGGTTGTTCACACAACTATGGCATGCGGAAGGTGATCGTGAAAGGATTCCGCTAGGGAACTCTGGTAGTTACCGTGGGTGAAGACAGCCTGTGCTAACAACACGCGGTTCTGCTGCATGGAACTGCACAAGCCGCATATGCTATCAGTGCATTAGAAGGAGTGTTCTCATTCAAAGCTGACAGACTTGAATTCGACGGAATGGACTGTCAGTTCTCTTCAATTCGAGGAATAGTGGTAGTAGTGATACCAGTAATAGTAAAATAAAAGGTTCTCGATTTTCAAGCCGCGTCAATTCGAATAAAATCCTCGAACTTTCGATGAACATCTCCGCCATTGTCGTCAGGAGTTCACTAACTGCCGGGGTGCTACGGTTTCTCGCTTATATAGGCATAATGACATCATCAGCAGCCAATCAGGTAGACCCAATATGGCGCGCGCGAGTAAGTCGACCCGGGCAGCTAGCGGCACTATTGCCCGTGGCAGCACCGGTGCTCCGCTCCTCTATACGAGATACGCTGGATCTTTTGGCCCAACATTTTCCATCTGGAATCATTAAGTTGTTCCGTCACCTCCTAACGACAACGTACGCTTTTGTATTGCTATGAATATTATGAGATGACGGACGGCACTGCCATGGGATCACCACTGTCTCCAGCAGTCGCAAATTTCTTCATGGAGCACTTTGGGGAGCAAAATGCGACATTACGGCCGTCTTGCTTTCTACGATACGTTGATGACACCTTCCTAATACGGCCTCATGGTGAAGATACACTACAGCAGTTCGTCGATCACATGAATGGTGTCCATGCCAACATTAAATTTACCGTCGAGATGAAGAAGCACGGAAAGCTACCATTCTTGGATGTTTTGGTTCAGCGGAAGGCAGGACAGCAGCTTGGTCATTCAGTGTACCGGAAACCAACACACACTGATCGGTACGTGAACGCCAACCACCATGTACACAAGAAAGCGGTCCTGAACCCGTTGTTTCATAGAGCCAAGATTATCTCTGACGACGACCACCTATAGTCTGAATTGCAGAACTTAAAACGTGTGTTGGGGAAAATGGATACAGCAAAAGAGACATCGCAAACGCTTTCAAGGGCCGCCGATGAAAGACACCCGGTGAATCAGTAGAAGAGGCCAAACGGACTGCATTCCTGCCATACTGTGGAGGAACTAGCAGCAAGTTAGGACGTCTGCTGCAGAAACTGGGCTAAGACCAGTGTTCCGGACCGTCCCCAAGATACGAGATATGTTGCGCCTTGTTAAAGACGACATTGCTCTTCGAGTGTCCGACGTGTATGGTGTACACTGTAAATGTGGCAGCATGTATATCGGACAAACAATTAGCACGGTTGCTGCCTGCCCCTGGCGCCACGTGACGTCACCGGTGCTGCCACGAGCAACAGCTCCGCTAGCTCCCCGGGTCGACTTACGCCCGCCCGCCACATTGGGTCTGTCTGATTGGCTGCTGATGATGTCATCATGCCTGTATAAGCGAGAAACCGTAGCAGCCCCGGCAGTATATGAACTCTTGACGACGATGGCGGAGATGGTCACCGAAAGCTCGAGGATTTTATTCGAATTGACGCGGCTTGAAAACCGAGAACGTTTTATTCATGTATGCCGTCGCGAAAGACTCCGAGGACAGTGGATCATTTTTAAAAGGATATAGGGTATGTCGTGGTATTACAAAACAAAGGTATTTCATATAGTGAGGCATTTACATACTTACATGCATAACGCGACAAGTACTGTGCACGAAGCTCGTTGTGGCCTTACAGTAAAAATCATCCCAGCATTTACCTGAAGTATTTTGGAAAACTGTGGAAAAGCTAGATCAGTACTTATAGAATACAGTACACTACTTCCTCACATCTGAGATGGCTACAACGTTGTACCTCCTAAGAGCCGAACCTACTCGTTAGGTTGAATTCCTATAAACCATGAGACGTCTAAGTATTGCTGTAGACCTCAGACGCTACAGTAAATCAGTCAGACCAGACTCGAGTGGACGAGACTGAGATAATGATATTGGCTAACCGAGACTTCGAATGAAGAGAATTATCTGAATAAGGTGAAATAAGTTTTTATACCAAATAGATCAGGGAATTCTCTCATGTGTTTTGCTCCTGCAGTTGAGGACCACTCTGTATGTTTTTCAATAAAGAACAAACAAATGGACCTGAAAGATAGTAAAACACGTTGATGATTAGGCCAAAGCAATAAATTAGTTTTTACCAGCTGTAGGACTCGAACCTGCATCTCCTGCGTAGTAGGCAGGTGCGCTATCCATTACGCTACACATATCACAGTTACATGGACTACCATAGTACATCTCCATCACTGATATACATACCAACTCACGCCTCAGCCCATTACTATTCTCCTAAACTCGCATCAGTATTGTCAAGGCTCCCCAACATCAGCAATGAGCGAAATGCCGTTAATTCTGCCTGTACCTCAGGTGTAGGTGATATATTCCTGGTCCCTGAGGCATATTATCGTTATCACAGATAGAGGTGAGACTCAGCATCATTATCACAGATAAGTGTGAGACTTAATACATCCCAGCAGTACCAACAATGTATGATTAATATGTCACCATTGCCTGAGGTACAGGCAGGCGTAACCACAGTTCACTCATTACGAAGGTGCTATTCTAATATTAGAGAGCCTTGGTAGCACTGATGCAAGTTTAGAAGGAGGATAACAATGAGCTGAGGCATGCATTAGAATTGTATCGGTATGAAGACGCACTAGGGGAGTCTGTCCACCTGCAGTGTTTGTGGTGCCAGTATCGCGCATCTGCCTTGTAAGCTGGAGACGTGGGTTTAAAATCTGGTGCTAGTGCAAATTTTAATTCATTGCTTTAGCCTACATCATTACCATAGATAAAGGCGAGATTTTTATATGTCTACGAATACCAACTATAAGGGTCGTTCAAAAAGAAACGAGCCGGAGGCATAATTACAGAAACCAGTACCTGCATGTTAGAAATATTGATCCTGGCTGTTGAAACACTTGTCCCACTGCGACACAAGGCGGTGAATGGCTGTCTCATAAAATTCCCGGGACTGCGATGTTAACCGCACGTACAGCTGGATGTCACAGTCCACACTAGTGCAGAAAAGGTTTTGCTGACGTTCTTCTTTGACCAAGATGCCCTTCTGATTCATTTCCTGCAGCACGGGACAACAGTGAATGCTCAGCGTTACTCGCAAACCTCGACCACCCTTCGTCAAGCGATCAAATATCTGCTCCAATGCAAAGTCTCATAGACCATCACAGTCGCGGCACTCCTGCAGAAATTCAAATGGGAGGTTCTCGGCCACCCACCATACAGTCCGGACCTCTCTCCCTGTGATTACGCCATTTTTGGTCCCCTTAAAAAGACTCTGAGGGGCAAACGATTCACCTCGGACGACGACGTCCAGCTGTACGTGTGGAACTGGTTAACATCGCAGTCCCGGGAATTTTATGAGACAGCCATTCACCTTCTTGTGTCACAGTGGGACAAACGTCTCAACAGCCAGGGTCAATACTTCTAACATACAAGTACTAGTTTCTGTAATTATGGCTCCGGCTCGTTTCTTTTTGAACGCCCCTTATATATATGACAGTAAAACATGTACGTGATAGTTACACTGCTGCCCATTAAAACTGCAACGCCAGGAAGGATAACCAAAAACGGAAGTTTACTTATTGCGAGTGTACAGTATAGTTGGAAGAGTACGAGAAAAATTTGTATGTGATTTGTAGGTACACACTGCGCGAAATTTGCTAAAAAGAGCTATCACCTCTGGTAGCTACGAAGGCTGTAACCCGGCTGGGCAGGGAGTTGAACTGAGCTTGGATGACAGTCACGGGTACGTACTGGCAGAGTTCACCATAGAGGCTGGCGGGTGATGGTGTGTCACTCTCCCTGCAGCTCATGATCACATGTCTGCAACGGAATAGAGGTCTTCAGAACGTAATGGAGAGGATAGCAGTCGAACACTCTCTGTAACGACGTAAATCAAGACACTGTGAGCAATATGCGGTCTTGCACTATCTTGTTGAAAGTTAACGTTACGGAGACCTAAAATATAGTGAGACGGCTGTATCTGTGCTCGCGCTCGGAGTGTCTATTTACGGAGCGCTGAGATCCGGATTTGGACAGGAGGGTGCCTTGCGCTTGATGAAGTAAAGACAGCGGGCGGGACAGGACAACGTGTGAAGAGCGGCTTGCTGTTCGGTGTATGGAGCGTGCATGCTAGAGGAACACACTAGGATTGTCGCCGACGGTGGTATGTCTTGGCGCGATCGAGCTATTGTGTGTGTGTGTGTGTGTGTGTGTGTGTGTGTGTGTGTGTGTGCCTCTCAGTTACCTGTTGCTCACCTGCGGGTGCACCAGCAAATATGAATATAAGTTTTAGAAACGGCGAGCATCCTTGTTAAATTGTGCTCCGAATTTCTTGACACCACACTGTCGTCAACGAAGTCTGGTTGTGAGCCGTTACGCGAAGCGACGTTGCTATCTGTCCTTGATGGTAGTTGAAGTGTGCCAAGCCAGGAATACGAACTATTGCGGCTTATTAATGGCGCAGGTAGGACATAGCCACTGACCGTAACAAAGAATTATAACGCTTGCTGTCCAAATTACCGGCAATGCGTAACAGAAGTTATGTTGTTGGGCACCAAATGCCATCCCACAGCACCACGCCAGGTGATAGCACCGAATGACGAAGAAAGCAATCTGGCAACGTTCTTTTCATACGGAGCCTCCACACACGGATGGATACTGTATGCAGAACCGGGACTTGGTTGAAAAAACGGAGTCGTGAAACTGGTTGTGGTCAGTGCTGTGCATTGGCGGATCGTTGTCGGCGCGACTCTCTATTGTTGCTGCAAAGAAGCCTATTTCCGGACTCAAAACACGTGACGTGCAGTACTACCCTGCATGCCCAAGAGAACAGTATGTCTGTTCTCGGTCAGCAACGTTTCTCCTGTCGTCGAATTCCAATACGTGCTCGTATATGTTTCACATGAGGCATAACACGATCTTTTCAGGAACAACCAATATTCAAATGCGATAGAATAAGGAGAAAGTCACTACATAATCATTCCTTTTATACAGGGTATAGATGCTTCCTCTTTACTCGGTTGTTATGAAATGCTTTACATTCAGATATCCAAGGATATAATAAGCTTACGCCTTTGTGGTGTCTGTTGCATGCCGCCTAGCAGTGTCATTATTTACACGGAGTATGGTAACAAGGTCCTGCCGGCTGCTGTGGCTGAGCGGTTCTAGGCGCTTCAGTCCGGAACCGCGCTGCTGCTACGGTCGCAGGTTCGCATCCTGCCTCGGGCATGGATGTGTGATATCCTTAGGTTAGTTAGGTTGAAGTAGTTCTAAGTCTAAGGGACTGATGACCTCAGATGTTAAGTCCCATAGTGGTTAGAGCCATTTGAGCCTTTTTTTTTTTTTTTTTTTTTTTTTGAACAAGGTCCTAAGAGCGAGTCCTCTGAAGTTATAACTATGCGGAATAATATCCAGGGAAGGCATTTCCTTTATACATTTTTTACGTGAATAACTGCACAGTGCACAACTTTACGTGGCAGGTAGGTAAACAAGATCCAGATTAACAACTGTCGGTCTGCCACACCACACATTCAAAGAAAGGTTCTTTGGTGGTTGTCTGCTATAATTTAATAACCCGACGGGATAAAAATAGTTCAAATGGCTCTAAGCACTATGGGATTTAATATCTGAGGTCATCAGCCCCCTAGACTTAGAACTACTTAAACCTAACTAACCTAAGGACATCACACACACGCATGCCTGAGGCAGGATTCGAACCTGCGACCGTAGCAGCAGCGAGGTTCCGGACTGAAGCGCCTAGAACCGCCGGCCACAGCGGCCGGCCTGTCGGTATAGTCGTGCACATTAAAGGGCCCGCTATTGGGATACGGGTTGACACGCCAGACCCGGATCGAATCCACCCCATCGGTTAAAAACGGGGCAGGTGTACCAACCGGCCTCGATGTTGTTTTTAAGTGGTTTCTCACTTTCTTTTTAATCATTCGTCTCCTTACTGGTTTGATGCGTCCCGCCACGAATTCCACTCCTGTGCCTCTATCTTCCTCTACAGCTTTTAACTCTGCTGTTCCCTCTAGCACCATGGCGGTTGTGCCCTGATGTCTTAACAGATATCCTATAATCCTGTTCCTTCTTCTTGTCAGTGTTTTCCATATGTTCCTTTCCTCGTCGATTCTGCGGAGAACCTCCTCATTCGTTACCTTACCAGTCAACCTGATTTTCAACGTTTTCTGTAGCACCACATCTCACATACTTCGAATCTCTCCGTTCCGGTTTTCCCACAGTCCATGTCTCACTACCTTGCAGTTCTGTACACCAAAGGTACATTCTCAGAAGTTTCTTCTTCAAATTAAGACCTATGTTTGATTGATACTAGCAGACTTCTCTTGGCCGAGAATGCTCTTTATGCCAGAGCTAATCTGCTTTTTATGTCCTCCATACTCCGTCTATCATAGGTTATTTTGCCGCTTAACTTAACTTCGTCTACTTCATGATCTCTAAATCCAATGTTATGTTTGTCGCTGTTCCCATTTCTTCTACTTCTCATTACTTTCGTCTTTCTTCTATTCGCTCTCAATCTATATACTATTTTCATTAGACTGTTCATTCCATTCAACACATCCAGTAACACTTCACTTTCGCTGAGGATTGCAATGTCATCAGCGAATCGTATCATTGATATCTTTTCACCCTGAGTTTTAATCCCACTCTTGACCCTTTCTTTTATTTTCGTCAGTGCTTCTTCGCTGTATAGATTGACGAGTAGTACACCCTTTTTAATAACAAATCTTCGTTCTTGGTCTTCCAGTCTTATTTTTCCCTCTTGATTCGTGTACATATTGTATATTACCTGTCTTTCCCTATATCTTACACCTATTTTTCTCAAAATTTCGAACATCTTGCTGCATTTTACATTTTCCAACGCTTTTTCCAGGTCGACAAATCCAACGGGCGTGCTCCGTTTTTTTTTTTTTTTTTTTTTTTTTCCAGTCGTGCCTCCATTAACAACCGCAGTGTCAGAGCTGCCTCTCTGCTGCCGTTACCTTTCCTAAAGCCAAACTGATCGTCATCTAACAGATCCTCAATTTTCTTTTCCATTCTTCTGTATATATTTCGTGTCAGCAATTTGGATGCATGAACTAATAAGCTGATTGTGCGATAATTGTCGTACTTGTCGGCCCTTGCTATTTTGGGAACTATGGGGATGATTTTTTTTCCGAAAGTCTGATGATATATCGCCAGTCCGTACATTCTCACACTAACGTGAATATTCGTTCTGTTGCCTCTTCCCCCAAGAATTTAAGAAGTTCCAGTGCAATGTTGGCTACCCCTTCTGCCTTATTAGATCTTAAGTCTTCCAAAGCTCATTTAAATTGTGATTCTAATAAGGGATCCCCTGTCTCTTCCCTGTCGAGTCTAGTTTATTCTTCTATCACTTCATCACACAAGTCTTCCCCCTCGTAGAGGCCTTCGTTATACTCTTCCTACATGTCCCCTCTCACCCCTGCATTTAACAGTGGAGTTCCCATTACACTTTTAATGTTACCGCTCTTCCTTTTAACTTCACCGTCCTTTCGAAGATCATTTCTTTTTCGATTTCATCACATTTTTCATGCAGCCATTTTGCCTTAGATTCCTTGCATTTCCAATTTATTTCGTTCCTAAATGACTTGTACTTCTGTATTCCTGAATTTCCCTAATCATTTTCGTACACCCTTCTTTCGTCGATCAGCTGAAGTATTTTACCTGTTATTCATGGTTTCTTACCAGTTACCTCCCCAGTACCTACGATTTTCTTTCCGTGGTTTCCCTTTCTAGAGGTGTCCATTCCTCTTCACCCGAACTGCGTTCTGACCTATTCATTAGCGCAGTATCTATAGCCTGAGAGAACTTCAAGCGAACCTCTCCATACCTTAGGACTTTCGTATTCCACATATTTGCGCATTGTTTCTTCCTGACTAGCCTCTTAAATTTCAGCCCACTCTTCATCAATATTAAACTGTGATCTGAATCTACATTTGCACCTCGGTACTCCTTACAATCCAATGTCTGAATTCGGAATCTCTATCGGACCATGAAGTAATCTGACTGAAATCTTCCCGTAACTCCCGGCCTTCTCCAAGAATACCTCCTCCTCCTGTGATTTAAGCAGAGTATTCCCTATTACTAGTTGAAATTTATTGCGGAGCTGAATCAGTCTTCCTGCTCTCTCATTCCTACTACTAAGCCCATATTCTCCCGTAACCATTTCTTCTGCTCGCTCCCCTGCAGTCGCATTCCATTCCCCCATGACTATTTGATTTTCGTCTTCTTTTACGTACAGAATTACCCGTTCAATATTCTCATATACGTTATCTGTTCCTTCATCCTCTGCTTGTGATGTCTGCATGTATCTTTGAACTATTGTTATTGGTGTTGGTTTGATGTCGATTCTGGTGAGAACAACCCAATCACTGAATTGTTCACAGTGACTCACTCTGCCCTACGTTCCTATTCGTAACGAATTCTAGTACTCTTGTATCATTTTATGCGACTGTTGATATTATCCTACACTCATCTGACCAGAAATCAGTGTCTTCTTTCCATTTGACTTCACTGACTACCAATATATCTAGACCGAAACATAACATTTCCATTTTCAGATTTTCTAGCTTCCCTGCTATATTCAAATTTCTGACATTCCACGCCCCGACTCGTAGAACGTTATCCTTTCGTTGGTTATTCACTCTTTTCCTCGTGGTCACTTCCCCATTCCTCGTGGTCACTTCCCCATTGGCAGTTTCCTCCCGGGGATCCGAATGGGGGACTATTCCGGAATTTTTTGCCGATGGAGAGATCGTCATGACGCTTTTTCTGCCGGTCGGGGTGGCCGAGCGGTTCTAGGCGCTACAGTCTGGAACCGCGCAACCGCTACGGTCGCAGGTTCGAATACTGCCTCGGGCATATCCATGTGATGTCCTTAGGTTAGTTAGGTTTAAGTAGTTTTTATTCAAAATTTAAACAGTGGCCTGATTCTAATATGGGACCGAGGGCGTTTTGATTGCTAACGAAAGATGCTACCCCTTTTTTTCTTTTATTTCCATTGTATCGTTATTGTTTTCGGCATTTTGTCTGGGAAGGTGTCACGTGCCACCTGTTCAAGTTGATCGTTGAATACTTCACTCAGTTTTTTTAATACATAGAGCAGCCAACCCACTGACGAAGCATGCAGAATTACCTTGCCGGCACCCTTAGAACCAAGCGGCTTCTCACATACAAGTAATATAGGGCTTGTGCCCACGTCCCGCGTCGGATACACAATGGGAAACAATTTTGTAATACGATGCCACTTTTATTATGCGATAAAGCTAGACGCAGTTTAATGGGGTACACGGATTCCTCTCGGGGGATTTGCGAGGGGTAGGGGTGCGAGCTGGCAGTAGGTTTAAAATGTCTTTGGGAGTTGCGATCCAGTCGTAACAATAGCATGTGTGCTGGCTTTCTCCGTGAAAAGTACCATACGAGTCCTGACACAGCATTGGTTGGCTAATCTCTGCCTCGGAAACAAACTGACAAACAAAATTAACATACGGAGATACATAGAACCCGGCCACACAGTGATAACTAAAATAATGGTTAAATCTTGACTAGCATGTTGCCAACGGTTAAAGGCTGTCTTACAGGCAAGACAAGAACTGAAGCATATGCAAATACGCACTGTATAAAGATCACACTGTCGCCTTAACTCTGTACACGTAAAGCTTAGTCGTTGATCTGACTCTGAACACAGCTCGATGAGCTCTTGCGCCTTGAGTTACGTTGGTTAGAGGAAAATTTGTGGATATTACAGAAATAACTAAGGAACAGCTGCAGTGGAAAGGGGCAGGCAGTGTGATCGATGGCAGGAAATGCTGCACCTGCTGACCAAAGCCGACAGGTGGATAGTACCCAGTGGCAGTTGAATCAGGAAACGGATTTTTATGCGTGAAGACTTTGAGACCTTAGTGACAACGTCTATTAATGCCTGATGAACGCACTCCATAATTTCAGCCTTCGGTGAGTAGTGTTCTAATGTATGAACCTTAGTATAAGAACTGTACGTGCATGTAAAACAATAGTGCTTAACATTTCATTAGTAACCATAGTAGTTAAGTATAATACGTAAGTGTTGCGCCAAGTTCAGACAGTGATGAACAATCGAAGGAAATGGAAGCTTTAAGCCGGCCGAAGTGGCCGTGCGGTTAAAGGCGCTGCAGTCTGGAACCGCAAGACCGCTACGGTCGCAGGTTCGAATCCTGCCTCGGGCATGGATGTGTGTGATGTCCTTAGGTTAGTTAGGTTTAAGTAGTTCTAAGTTATAGGGGACTGATGACCTCAGCAGTTGAGTCCCATAGTGCTCAGAGCCATTTGAACCATTTGGAAGCTTTAAAATAGGTGTCCCTTGCGTTATTGATGTTAATGTATGCTGTATTAGCCTGTAAGTTGAAACGGTTGGGAATTATCTGCTAATGGGAAAAAGGGTTATCGTACCATGATGTTCGGCTGTGCAGCATACACTCTGCCTGACAAAAAAGTGAAGCGCATGGAAGACATGGTCGGAAGCAACTGTAACGTAGTACACGTACCCACCATGGGCTCGTATGTTAAATGATCAAGAGTTGGAATTCTCTGTGACGGCTAGTAGGGCCACCAGACTGTATTAGTGTTGTTACCAGGCCCTGTAGGGTAGACAAAAGGGGTGCACAGCGTTAGGCGTCGAGTGGTCACTGTGAAGGACAAGGAAATGCTGCATACTCGTTTGAGGCATTGTTATCAGCGTCTGACAGATGGAAGGGAATCCCATTGTGGGATGTACGATATCCAGATATGTAGGCCATTCGGATGTGACAGTGGCCCGATGATGGACTGAATGGGAAAATGAGAGCAGGCATACTCGTCGAGTTTCCTATCGACCATATCTGACCACCGCAAGGGAGGATCACCACCTCGTGCACTGAGCACATCATAGCGCCTTCACCTCTGCGCCTCCCATCCGAGAACAAGCAATGGATTCCCTGTAACATTCTGCGTCATCTTTCACTACTGGTGGGCAACTAGCAGCAGCTAGATTAGGGAATTGTCATCCGACGCGTATACTGCCGATGAAAACGTAACGCAAATGGCTGCATTTGGAGCTGTGTCTTGACCGGGAAGGATGGACTGCTGATCAATGGCGTCGCATTGTGTTCGGCGATGAATAGTAGTCGGGCATTACCCGGGATGACCAACGCTGGCTAGTATGGCGGCCACCTGGGGAAAGGTCTCATTATTCCAATGTTTGGAGACACACAGCAGTGTTACTGCTAGCGTCATGGTGCCGAGGAGCCATCACAAAAGATTTCAGGTCACGTCTGGTTGTGATTAAGGGAACTCTGGCGGTACAACGGTATATCACGGACATTCTGAGTGATCATGTGCTACCACGTGGTGCCGTTTTCCAACAGGATAATGTTCGTCCATACGTGCCACGTCTCTCTGTGAACTGTGTCGCGATGCTGAGGTACTCCCACAAGCAGCAAGATCCCAACGTACACAACTGGACATTAAAATTGCAACACCAAGAAGAAATGCAGATGATAAACGGGTATTCACTGGACAAATATATTATACTGAAATGTGATTACATTTTCATGCAATTTGGGTGCATAGATCCTGACAAATCAGCACCCAGAACAACCACCTCTGGCCGTAATAACGGCCTTGATACGCCTGGGCATTGAGTCAAACAGAGCTTGGATGGCGTGTTCAGGTACAGCTGCCCATTCGACTTCAACACGATACCACAGTTCATCAAGAATAGTGACTGGCGTATTGTGACGAGCCAGTTGCTCGGCCACCATTGACCAGACATTTTCAGTTGGTGAGAGATCTGGAGAATGTGCTGGCCAGGGCAGCAGTCGAACATTTTCTGTATCCAGAAAGGCCCGTACAGGACCTGCAACATGCGGTCGTGCATTATCTTGCTGAAATGTAGGGTTTCGCGGGAATCGAATGAAGGGTACAGCCACGGGTCGTAACACATCTGATATGTAACGTCCACTGTTCAAAGCGCCGTCAATGCGAACAAGAGGTGACCGAGACGTGTAAACAATGGCACCCAATGCCACCACGCCGGGTGATACGCCAGTATGACGATGACGAATACACGCTTCCAATGTGAGTTCACTGTGATGTCGCCAGACACGGATGCGACCATCATGATGCTGTAAACAGAACTTGGATTCATGCGAAAAAAATGACGTTATGCCATTCGTGCACCTAGGTTCGTCGTTGAGTACACCATCGCAGGCGCTCCTGTCTGTGATGCAGCGTCAACAGTAACCGCAGCTATGGTCTCCGAGCAGATAGTCCATGCTGCTGTAAACGTCGTCGAACTGTTCGTGCAGATGGTTGTTGTCTTGCAAACGTCCCCATCTGTTGATTCAGGGATCGAGACGTGGCTGCACGATCCGTTACAGCCATGAGGATAAGATGCCTGTCATCTCGACTGTTAGTGATACGAGGCCGTAGGGATCCAGCACGGCGTTCCGTATTACCCCCCTGAACCCACCGAATCCATATTCTGCTAACAGTCATTGGACCTCGACCAACGCGAGCAGCAATGTCGCGATACGATAAACCGTAATCGCGATAGGCTACAATCCGACCTTTATGAAATTCGGAAACTTGATGGTACGCATTTCTCCTCCTTACACGAGGCATCACAACAATGTTTCACCTGGCAACGCCGGTCAACTGCCGTTTGTGTATGAGAAATCGGTTGGAAACTTTCCTCATGTCAGCACGTTGTAGGTGTCGCCACCGGCGCCAACCTTGTGTGAATGCTCTGAGAAGCTAATCATTTGCATGTCACAGCATCTTCTTCCTGTCGGTTAAATTTCGCGTCTGTAGCACGTAATCTTCGTGGTGTAGCAATTTTAATGGTCAGTGGTGTATGTCGCAGATAGAACTCCGTCTCAGTGACAGCATCCAGGATATGAAAGACCAGTTACAACAGTTGTGGCTTACCTCACGAGGGGATACAACAGCTGGGACACCCTTCGCAACCTGATCAGTGCCTGTATCCAGGCCCGTTGGGGTGCAGCTTCACACTGATAAGTGGACACAGACTACCAGGTTCTTTGTTAATCTGATTCAATATTGTAATCACTTAAATAACATCACCTACGCTTCCACCCCGTGAAGTATCATTTCGCTGCCTCCTTCCCATCTGGGTGCCTTTTTCTTTTACTCGGCAACGTAATGTACAGGGTGTCCCAAAAGGTACTTTACAATATCGATGTCATGTAACTCGACTTGTAATAAACCTAGAGAAAAAGTGTTTGTCTGATGCACCAACTCAAGAAGTGTTCCTTATTTAAGGTAATGAATAAACTTTTTGCCTTTTCAGATGACAAGTGCAACATATCAGTTGCAGGGCTATATGAGCACCATAGATGAGTTTGCACAGGAAAAGGCACACTGTGTGATCTGATTTATTGAAACGAAGTCAGACTCACACGTTCAGCGTGATTTCAAAACCCAATACGGAAAACCACCAACCTCGCGGTCTAGTGTAAGACAATTGCACGGGAACTCAAACTGGTTCAAATGGCTCTGAGCACTATGGGACTTAACAGCTGTGGTCATCAGTCCCCTAGCACTTAGAACTACTTAAATATAATTAACCTAAGGACATCACACACATCCATGCCCGAGGCAGGATTCGAACCTGCGACCGAAGCGGTCGTGCGGTTCCAGACTGAAGCGCCTAGAACCGCTCCGCCACTCCGGCCGATCTGCACGGGAACTTCATCGAAGCAGAGAATGTGGATTTGTAGCACCATGTAGGCAGGCCAGTGAGAAGTAATAAAGATACGGAGAGAATTATATAGGTTTCTAGCGTTCCCAACAGAAGTCTGTACGCAAAGTATCAAAAGAACGCGTATACTTCTCAGCACCGGGTACTCCGAAAGTGTCTTCATCTTTTTCCCTAAGGTTTGAAATTGTTGCAGTAAATCAAACCAGACAAGATAGAATGTGCTGCATTTACTAATGACATATTGCACGTTTAGATAGGGACGAACAATTTGTGAGACATATTGCATTTTCAGGTGAGTGGCTCGAAGACTTACTAATTAATAGAACCCAGTACGTTGTTCATCGGAGGCGAGAGTATCATCTGGAGTGCCCCAGGGAAGTGCGGTAGGTCCGCTGTTGCTTTTTATCTACATAAATGATCTTTTGGATAGGGTGGATAGCAATGTGCGGCTGTTTGCTGATGATGCTGTGGTGTACGGAAAGGTGACGTCGTTGAGTGACTGTAGGAGGATACAAGATGACTTGGACAAGATTTGTGAATGGTGTAAAGAATGGCAGCTAACTCTAAATATAGATAAATGTAAATTAATGCAGATGAATAGGAAAAAGAATCCTGTAATGTTTGAATACTCCATTAGTATTGTAGCGCTTGACACAGTCACGTCGATTAAATATTTGGGCGTAACATTGCAGAGCGATATGAAGTGGGACAAGCATGTAATGGCAGTTGTGGGGAAGGCGGATAGTCGTCTTCGGTTCATTGGTAGAATTTTGGGAAGATGTGATTCATCCGTAATGGAGACCGCTTATAAAACACTTAATACGACCTATTCTTGAGTATTGCTCGAGCGTTTTGGATCGCTGTCAGGTCGATTGAGGGAGGACATAGAAGCAATTCAGGGTCGGGCTGCTAGATTTGTTACTGGTAGGTTTGATCATCACGCGAGTGTTACGGAAATGCTTCAGGAACTCGGGTGGGAGTCTCTGGAGGAAAGGAGGCGCTCTTTTCGTGAATCGCTACTGAGGAAATTTAGAGAACCAGCATTTGAGGCTGACTGCAATACAATTTAACTGCCGCCAACTTAAATTTCGCGGAAAGACCACAAAGATAAGATAAGAGAGATTAGGGCTCGTACAGAGGCATACAGGCAGTCATTTTTCCCTCGTTCTGTTTGGGAGTGGAACAGGGAGAGAAGTTGCTAGTTGTGGTACGAGGTACCCACCGCCACGCACCGTATGGTGGATTGCGGAGTATGTATGTAGATGTAGATGAATGAACTTTTCATGATGTTGGTTAAAGAACCAGAGTTGCTGTATTGGACATATTTAACTTTTTACCTCTAACTTAATTACAAATCGAATTACAAGACTATAAGTTGTAAACTGCCTTTTGGGACACCATGTACAACGCTCACATATGCACCATGATCTGCCGACTGAAATGTAATTATTTATGGAGGCAAAATTCACGTGTTAAAAAAAATATTCACTTGATGAAGCCCATATATCACCTTCAGATTTGTGTCTCGGCTCTTTACGTGCGTGAAATGAATTACGAAGGGCGTTCAGTGAGTAACGCAACACTTTTTCCTTTCGGCCAATTTCGATTAAAAAAGTGCGGAATTTGTTGTGGGACATTGTGGAATATTCCCGCCTCATGAGGTTCTGATTGCTGGCGGCGCTATAAACGTAGACTTCAAAATGGCGTCTCTAACGGAGGTACGTTCTAAGCAGAGAGTTATCACTGAGTTACTCTTCGTGAAAACCCAGCATCACAGATATCCATAGGTATTTGCAGAATGTCTACGGAGAACTGGAAGTGAACATAAGCACGGTGATTCGTTGGGCGAGCTGTCTGTCATCAGCAACAAGGCCGCGCAAACCTGTCCTATTTTCCGCGTGCTGGCCGGCCGCACATAGCTGTGACATTGCTCCAATGGTGGAACTTTCGGACATTCTCATTCAAAGTGATCGATGGTTGACAATCAAACACCTCGCTGGACAACTGGACGTTTCTGTTGGTAGTACTGACATATTCGTCCACCAGCTGGGGTACTCAATGGTGTGTGTCCGCTGCGTACCTAGCCACCTAACAGAAGACCTTAAAGAGCAACGAAGGACCACCTGTGCGGAATTGCTTATGCGTTACGAGCCTGATCGTGTCAATTCTTCGTCGAACATCGTCACATGCGATGAAAGATGGGTTAATCACTTCGAATTGTAAACAAAACGGCAATTCATGAAGTGACACCACACGATGTCTCTTCTCAAGGAGAAGTTCAAGGCCACACTCTCAGACAGTAAGGTCATGACGACGGTCTTCTGGGACTCTGAAGAAGTTATTCTGTTTGACGTCCTCCCCCCGTGGTGGAACGATCAACTCTGAAGTGTATTGTGCTACCCTTAAGAAATTGAAGAAACGACTTCAGAATGTTCGTCGCCATAAAACGGCAACGAACATCTTCTCCATAAAACTTCCTGGCAGATTAAAACTGTGTGCCGGACCGAGACTCGAACTCGGGACCTTTGCCTTTCGCGGGAAAGTGCTCTACCAACTGAGCTACCCAAGCACGACTCACGCCCTGTCCTCACAGCTTTAATTACTCCAGTACCTCGTCTCCTACCTTCCAAAAGGCAAAGGCAAAAGGTCCCGAGTTCGAGTCTCGGTCCGGCACACAGTTTTAATCTACCAGGAAGTTTCATATCAGCGCACACTCCGCTGTAGAGTGAAAATGTCTTTCTCGAAACATCTTCTCGATGTCAACGCTAGGCCTCACACATGTCTGCACACCCGAGAGGAGCTCACAAAACACTTCACTGGACAGTTTTTCCTCAGCCACGCTAAAGCCCGTATCTCATACTCCGCGGGAAGCAGGGCGTGGATGATGGGGAGGTTACTGATGCAGCAAGACGTCAGCTCTGACTTTGACCAGTGGGTTGGGGTTGGGTTGTTTGGGGGAAGAGACCAAACTGCGAGGTCATCGGTCTCATCGGATTAGGGAAGGACGGAAGGGAAGTCGGCCGTGCTCTTTCAAAGGAACCATCCCGGCATTTGCCTGGAGCAATTTAGGGAAATCGTGGAAAACCTAAATCAGGATGGCTGGACGCGGGATTGAACCGTCGTCCTCCCGAAAGCGAGTCCAGTGTGCTAACCACTGCGCCACCTCGCTCGGTGACCAGTGGAGTGGTATCATGCGGGCATAAAGATCCTCCCATTAAGGTGGCGTAAGGCCGTCGCATAGAACGGAGATTATGTTGAGAAATAGGGCTTTGTAGCTAAAAGAGTGCGGAAAGTAATGGTGAATAGGAATCCTGAATAAAACCAACCCGCTCTCAGAATAAAAAGTGTTGCATTTGTTACTGAACGCCCCTTGCACATTAAAACGGGTTCCAACCAGCAGGTGGACTGTTGTTATTTTCGCTCTCGGCGAATACGTACTCGTAGACGAAAATGAAACTCTGTCTTTCTTGTGTGACTTCCTTTGCCGAATTTATACATGTGTCTGGAACTGAACATCGAAGAGGCGACATCTTCTGATGTTAGACTCTCATCCGTCCAAGGAATTAGTATTCTGCGGAGTTCTTGAAGGACGAAGAAGGAAGGAAGGAAGATTAGTGTTTAATGTCGCGTCGACAACAACGTCAGTGGTGACGGGGCGGAAACTCGGATTACGAAAAGAGGATGAAGAAAATCGTCCATGCCCTTTCAAAGATAACACACTTGCAGTTTCATTAAGCGAATTAGGGAAATCACAGAAGACATAAATCTGGATGTCGGGCGCGGATTTGAACCGTCGCCCTCCAGAAAGCGAGTTCAGAGTGCAAGCTGCTGAGCCTTCTGGCCCGGTTGCAGTTTTTGAGATCTGTTAGAACAAGACACGCCTTCCAGCTGCTATTCTTACCCACATTTTCGCTGCGGGCAGCTCCTAGCCTGGCAGCTGACGACGGATGCTGTCAGTTGCATATCTATCTCGCCTGTTTCTCCGAAACGTGGCCACGAGCCCAGACATATGTGCTGGCCTTCTCTAATTGTATTTGCCACTTCAACCAGAAGGCCTTAGTACGTGGGCACTCTCATATCACATACAACACCTAATCAGTCATTACCTTTTTTTTCCATGTTAACAGATGGTTCAAATGGCTCGGAGCACTATGGGACTCAACTGCTGAGGTCATTAGTCCCCTAGAACTTAGAACTAGTTAAACCTAACTAACCTAAGGACATCACAAACATCCATGCCCGAGGTAGGATTCGAACCTGCGACCGTAGCGGTCTTGCGGCTCCAGACTGCAGCGCCTTTAACCGCACGGCCATGTTAACAGAATCTTCCGTCGGTTCTTGTAGAACAAAAGCAAACTGGTGCTTTTCATTTATTACAATATTGTTCTACCAACATTGTAGAACAAAAGCAAACTGGTATTTTTTTTCCTTAACGTAATGTGAAGTAACACGGACTGGGTGATTGTTATGACCTTTGCGGAGATGAGTGTTATATTTGTTGGTTTTGGGCGGATATGGAAACAAGAGAAAGGGTGAAATCCAGTAATAGCTGAGAACCTGCTGTTAGGGTTACCCTATGTCCGCATTTATGTGGAGATATCCACATTTTCGATAATTTTTTATGTAGCGGACGCTTATATTTTACGATTTCTGCTAATGTCCGCAATTTTTAGTTCTGGAAATTAAGATCTATCGATTTTTACTTTCATTTCATGTCGTTACGAGGTTATGTACAGTTTACTTCATTTACTAAATTACATGATCATGGACTTATGTGAAAGAATCTATCAATCTTTTTTTGGAAAAAAGAATCGAAATTTATCATGAAAAGTTTTTTGATCATTTTAAAATTCAATAAAGTTTGTATAGTTTAATGGAATATCTGAACCAAGTCAGAAGAAATGCTGCAAGTATATTAAGTCGTGTGGCAGTGAAGAACAGTTTAGTGAAGTGACTAAAATTGTGCAGTTATTCTTTGCAATGTTAACCGATAACGCTTGTGTTGAGAGGTTGTTCTCCTTAACACACGGCAGTGGACAAAGGAAAGAAACAGGCTGGTAGTTAAATCCGTGAAAGCGATTGCAGTGGTAAAATTTAATTTTTTCAACCAAAGGAACTTTTAATCGAGATTCAGTACAGTGAAAAATAATCGTGGGATATGGGCTCTAGAGTGATGTAGGTGTGTGATGTATGTAATATTTTTTATTTTGTTTGTTTCGCATGTAATATGGCCATATGACAACCAAAAATTGAACTAATAATGTTTCATTCGGCAGTCGTAAGGAGATTAGTCCGGATCGCGATAAGAACATTACACTGTTTCACGATAATCGTACTTTCTTATTTAAAGCCAAGTCGCAACTTAGTACCGATTATATGGGCTATGTTACAGATATGAGGTACAGTATCGTACATTTTTGTTTAAAAATATCTAGCATCGCTATACGAGCTATGCGTATATGATAGGACATCAGCAATGTTATCGAGATCCGGACTACAACCGTCCTAAAAGCGTATTGATCAGTCCCGTTGAGTGTGTCCTCATTTTGTGGTTTCAGGATATAGTAACCGTACCTGTTGTGTTATAATTCTATTCAACCTGTCGGGCTTTCCATAAATCCGAGATAGATTGTGAACGGTCGATCTGTTTCAAATCGACTGGTTTATTATTCAAAAACTAAATTATACGTAATAAAAACCTGCTCTGATGTAACATAACTGACGCGTATGGCCACTATATAAAACTATTTTAAATCATCCATCCATTTCCATGATCTTTTTACGTATTTTTGCTTTATCAGCTTTCTTCATATGGTTAATTTTCAATATTTTACTTTATCAGCTTTCTTCATATGGTTAATTTTTAATATTTGGTTTGTCTTTTAGAAATGAATACTAGTTTTACTAATGTTTAGGGAAGTCAGAACCACCTCATGCCAGAGAGGCTGGAGAAAGTGTTCCAAAAGTGACATAGTCTGATAAAATGACATACCTCCCATTACTTGTTATTGCCACAAGAGGCAGCATTTTATGGCACAGGAATATATTCTCGTTTTGGCTACACTGTTACACCAGAAATGGCTAGGCTTCTTCCTTAGAGCCGGCCGCGGTGGTCTAGCGGTTCTGGCGCTGCAGTCTGGAACCGCGGGACTGCTACGGTCGCAGGTTCGAATCCTGCCTCGGGCATGCGTGTGTGTAATGTCCTCAGGTTAGTTAGGTTTAAGTAGTTCTAAGTTCTAGGGGACTTATGACCTAAGATGTTGAGTCCCATAGTGCTCAGAGCCATTTGAACCATTTTTTTTCTTCCTTAGACGCGTACGTGTTGTTTGAAGATTTGGTATATATCGGGCATATAAGGTGCTCTGTGGTATACTACACTTGAAATATTAGATTTATAATATTGTTTACACAGAATGAGTAACTTCTTTTGCAACCATTTTAAGCATTTCTCTGGGTACATTGGTCCACGTGTTTATGAGCTATGTCCCTGTACACGGAATGCTGTAACTGTGGGTAAAATGACATGCCATAAATGGGGATCATTTTACCAACAACCACGCTGATGGTTCCCGCCTTCCTATGCGGTTCTGTTTATGAAAAATATAACACGTAGTTCATGATTCTCATTATTTCAGTAATAATGGTACGAAACTATAAGAAGTTAGTAACTGCCAGTCATGGGATTCAGACAGCTCGCAGACGCAATATGCTTCATTACAATATTTGTAGTACTAAATGTATGTACTAGTCCTATGTACGTTGTTCTCGATGGTGAGTGTTCATCGGAGGTGAGGGTATCATCTGGAGTGCCCCAGGGAAGTGTGGTAGGTCCGCTGTTGATTTCTATCCACATAAATGATCTTTTGGATAGGGTGGATAGCAGTGTGCGGCTGTTTGCTGATGATGCTGTGGTGTACGGGAAGGTGTCGTCGTTGAGTGATTGTAGGAGGATACAAGATGACTTGGACAGGATTTGTGATTGGTGTAAAGAATGGCAGTTAACTCTAAATATAGATAAATGTAAATTAATGCAGATGAATAGGAAAAAGAATCCCATAATGTTTGAATACTCCATTAGTAGTGTAGCGCTTGACACAGTCACGTCGATTAAATATTTGGGCGTAACATTGCAGAGCGATATGATGTGGGACAAGCATGTAACGGCAGTTATGGGGAAGGCGGATAATCGTCTTCGATTCATTGGTAGAATTTTGGGAAGATGTGGTTCATCTGTAAAGGAGACCACTTATAAAACACTAATGTGACCTATTCTTGAGTACTGCTCGAGCGTTTGGGATCCCTATCAGGTCGGATTGAGGGAGGACATAGAAGCAATTCAGAGACGGGCTGCTAGATTTGTTACTGGTAGGTTTGATCATCACGCGAGTGTTACGGAAATGCTTCAGGAACTCGGGTGGGAGTCTCTGGAGGAAAGGAAGCGTTCTTTTTGTGAATCGCTACTGAGGAAATTTAGAGAACCAGCATTTGAGGCTGACTGCAGTACAATTTTACTGCCGCCAACTTATATTTCGCGGAAAGACCACAAAGATAAGATAAGGGAGATTAGAGCTCGTACGGAGGCATATAGGCAGTCATTATTCCCTCGTTCTGTTTGGGAGTGGAACAGGGAGAGAAGATGCTAGTTGTGGTACGAGGTACCCTCCGCCACGCATCGTATGGTGGATTGCGGAGTATGTATGTAGATGTAGATGTAGTTTCTGTCTGTCTGTGTGTGTGCGTGTGTGTGTGTGTGTGTGTGTAAGCGCGCGCGTGCGCGCTCGTGTGTGTGTATGTGTGTGTCTAGTGTAGTGAAATGCTTGTGTTGTCTGATGATGGCGCTGAGAGAAGGGAGAAGGTGAAACCCGGTACCTGGTATCGGCACAGCCTACTCCTCGCTATTAGCTCCAATGGGGCCGCTAAGCAACATCCCCATCACACGGACGTATCACCATGAGCAGTTTCACATGTCCTCACTTCATAAGACATTGCGGAGAGGTTTCGTATTTAAACCAGGACATTGGCGCAAAGATTGGTGATCAGTAACTTTACGTCGTCACCTTCCCGTCCCTTGCCAGCCAAATACTGGCAGTGAAAATTTTTTCCAGCAGCAGGATTCGAACGGGCTTACCCTAGGTCGAGCGCCACCGCACAAATTTTCGTTGGCGAGCTCGGTGACGGGGGTGGGTGCAGAAGGTTCTCGACGCTGTTTATAACGAGCAAATGGGCTGGCAGCGTGCCTCAGAAATGTTCGGTCTTCCTCAAGCTCCTTCAAGGAGGAGAGAGTGAGACAAGAATATGCGTATTGTAGGAGCTGATAAAAGTTTAGGTCGGTTCCAGCAAGCGCCTTCAATAGAGCTGGAAACTGAGTTAATTCCGCACATTAAAGACCTTGAAACCAGGCTAGTTGAATTTACGGTAAATGATGTAAGAAAACTGACATTTGTGTTAGCCAAGAGAACAGGAAGCTTATAATTCCAAAATGTACACCACCGTAAACTTAGTCCCTCTTGGTATGTCATTTTAGCCAACTTTCCCCTATAGCTGTTATCAACCAATCCTTCAAAGCCTCATAATATAAGAACACTGCCCGTCTTAATATGGGTTTTTTTTAAAAAAAAGCCTTTTAAAGGACTTGGTACTTTTCAGTCTAAGCCAGAGATCGAAATACTTTTATTCCGATGATCAGTTTTACTTGAAAGAGGATATTATAATTTGTATTACTTAAAGACACATTGATAGTTTTCGAAATACTTTGAGTAGACAAAATGCTTTGAGTAGACAAAATGTAATTTAGGTGTCGTAATCCTGTTATCAGACGGAATCGTTTGGTATACATCAGGTGAACATTATGTTTGATGTTTATTTTCACATCCTTCTGGTGACTCCGAGTCAGTACTCTTCATTAATTACCAGATGCACCCGTCTAATCTTCAGCATTCTGCTGTAGCATCACACTTCAGAATCTACTATTCACATCCTCTGAGATCCTCACATTTCACTTCCATATTAGGCTACACTTCAACAACGCTTCAGTTTACATTAAATGTTAGCAAAGATCTCTTTTTCAGAAGTGTTTTTCTTGTTGTTACTAGTATACATTTTATATCCTCATTTTTTATGTTTTCCGTCGTTCCTTAGTTGGTTCAAAATTCATGGAGCTATATTCCGTCTATGCAACTAAGTGAAAGGCATATTTCCATACACATTTCGCTTCTTTTACTTGTGAAGCATCTTCCAGTAGCATGTAATACATGTCTCTGTTTATACACATTATAAATGTATTATGGAGTAGTTACAATATGTTACATTTTTTCATGTCTTTCTTTTTTTTATCAGATTAGAATCAACTTTTGTAGCACAAATTTCATGCGGTAAAATCATCGGACATTTATTGTATGCATAAAAAGAAACGTGTTTTACAGGCCACTGAAGAAGCCTCGCAAATAAAAGAAGCGAAACGCGTATGGAGACATTCAAAATTGCTTTTGATTTAGTTGCATAGACGGAAAATACCTCCATGAATTTTATATTCTGTCTACTTCAGCTATTGTCAGTTATTTTGCTGCTTAAATAGCAAAATGGGACATTATTCCATTACCTTTGTATTACTTTTGTTGATGTTCGTCTTACAACATGTTTTCACTGCGTTATCCATTTCTTCAACTGATTTAGCCGTCTCTGACATAGTTTCAATGTCATCGTAAAACTTTACAGTATTTATTTCTTATTCATGAACTTTAATTCCATTTTCAATTTTTTCTCGCTAACATACCTGTCAGATGACAATCAGCGTGGCTTTGGAAAATGTATGGGTAGAAGCACTTCAAACGTAGTCCTTCATAACGGAAGCAACAAAAGAAAAATCAAGATATGTTCACAGTATTTGATGACCTGAAAAAAGCTTTCGACAAAGTGCAATGGTACAAGATGTTCGAAACTCTGAGAAAAACTGGAGTAAGCTGTAGGGAAAGACAGGTAATACACAATATGTACATGAAGCAAGAGGGAACAATAAGAATGGGAGACCAAGAACGAAGCGCTCGGATTAAAAAGTTTGTAAGACAGCGACGTACTCTTTCGTCCATCCTGTTCATTCAATACATCGAAGAAGCAATGACGGAAACAGAAGCAAGTTTCAAGACTGGGATTAAAATTCAGGATGGAGAATTCAAGGATAAGATTCGCCTGTGACATTACTGTCCTCAGATTAAATGACAAAGAATTGCAGGACTAGTTAAGTAGAAAGGTCTAAACGTCTCACATTGTGACTGAAAGTAAACCGAAGGAAGACGAAAGTAATGAGAAGCACCATAAATCTATTATCAATGAACTCAACATCAAAATTGGGGAGCGCGAAGTAGACGAAGTGAAGGAATTCCTCCACTTTGGAAGCAAAATAACACTGTCAGATTAGCACATGAAAAGAGGGCATGTCTGGCCAAAAGGAGTCTGCTAGAATCAAACACAGTCATTAGTTTGAGAAAGAAATTTCAGAGAATGTACGTTTTGAGCACAGCATTGTATGGAAGTGAATGGTGGGCTATGGAAAAATTAGAAAATAATGAGTCGATGCGTTTGAGTTGTAGCTGTACAGAAGAACGTTAGACGACTGGTAATGTAAGAAATGGGAAGGTTCTCCGAACAATTGGTGAGGTGAGGAATGTGTGGAAAACATTGACAAGAAGAAGGGAGAGGATCACCGGACACCTATCAATACTGGGTTTAAGGGGAAGCTGTGACAGGTCACATCAAAATCAGTCGTATGACTGATGACGAAAAAAAGGAAAATGTGCAGATTGAATAATATGGGGAGTAGGCTACATATAGGCCATTGCTACAACCTCAATCATTCTCTCCCATTCGTGGCCTCCAACTACTATAATCGCGGCCTGGTTTTTGTACAAGCTACAGATAACATTTCATTGACAGAGATTATGTGTTTCAACAGATGTTATGAGTGAAAGAAAAGTACTAAAGGAACTTACCCGAGTTGCCGCCATAGAAAGAGCTGTATGGGGATAGGGAGAGCTTGGTCGTTGTAGCTGTCGTCCAGAGAGGCTCGTCGATCCATTTCTTCTGATCTGAAAATAAATGCATCATTTATTGGCTGTCGTTGTTGATTGATTAACAGAAAAAATATGTTCCAGAAGAATATGTTATTGCAGCAATGAAATGTAGATTTAGAGTAGTCTGCCACGGTAGTCGCGCAGTCAGCGTAGCTGCTTGCTAATGGGAGGGGCCCTGGTTCGATTCCTTGCAGGAGATTTTATTCCGCTCGGGGACTAGATGTTGTGTTGTCTTTATTTTCGTATCGTCATAAACGACATTCCGGTGATGAGATAACTGTATGGGAGCATACTGAAAGCCAATAAATTAAAAAAAATTGAATAACAGTAAGTTTTAAAAGCTACAGTGCACTTATAAACGTGTCAAAACTGTCGGACGTTTTGTGTTTGGAACTTACTGTAGTGTACCTAATGATTCAGTTATTCGATTATAATATAATAGTTAACATTTGGAAGCAATATTTTCCGCTTAACGAGTCGAAGTAGTGTAATTCTGAGCCAAACGGGAGAAGAATTTAATTCTGCATAACGACTTTTGTAATGTTACGTTACAGAAATCCAAAATCTCCTTTCCTTTTTGTACGTTCATAAATATTACCAATGAGTACATGCTTCGACAGGATTCGCTAGTGAGGGAAGACTTTCAACTACTTTATAATGTGAATTAATGGTTATTTTGGTAAATTAACTTCTTATTCTTTTATTTTGTCTATTATGAAGAAGGTAGTTGACGACAACCGGTGCCTGTAAACAAAGTGGTAAGCTGTCAGCATCGACAATATTTTCTGTAATATAGGTTATGTAACCTCTTTTGCGACTGTAATAAACATCTCATTTAGACTACGCGTTTCACTTTATTTGAAATCATCGCCAGAGGTTGATTGTTTGTTCCCTACATAACTCCTGTTGTTCTCTACACATGAGTGTTCGATTTTTGGTATACTGCACATCACTGCCACTGAATATATTTTCAGTTGTATGTTTAGTAGATCCAGTTACACCTAGTGTACTTTGTTTTGATGTTGCCTGCAACATTTCCCGTTGGATAAGTGACTAAGAAAGAATGTACAATACCTGGTAAAATGTTGTAAGTATATAAGAATTTCTGCGGGAAATTCAGGAAGAATAGGAAATGAAACGGGAGAGAATGAAAAAAGAATGAACGAAAATTTTGAAATCTGTATACAACTGGCCATAAAAAAGTGTCCATTTCACTGGAAACACTGAATATACATGTACGAAGAGTGAAAAGGTAAATCACGATGAAACGACAAAATATCAGTGTCCCACGGGGCAAAAATAAAGTATTTATCTATAAGATGTAAGTCACAGGAACGTAAGGGGGGTACAGAAGTAGTGCTTCTCGCTTTAGGTCTTTAACCCTGATTATGAAAAAGTCTGTAAGGCACATTACCATGCGAACCAGCTTGCATGGGCATTTATGCAGAAGTATTTCTCTGCTAGAACGTACTAACTTTCGTTGACTAGAAGAAATCTCTTCATACAATTGGTACGTATCTTTCAAACGCTGTTCATGTGTCATACAAGTAAAGCTCCCTTAGTTTAGTACGTGGAGCTATCTGTCGTTCTGTACAAGAATATAACAGTTTGAGAGTTTTGTGATAAGTTCTGTTCTGAATTATTCTAAATAAGCCTCTCTTACGTACGTACAAATAGTCGTATATCAGGGGATGACTCTCAGGTCTCTCTCCCCATAACTCATGCCATTGCTGTATAACATAGTACATTAAGGAATTTATTCGCTTTTAAGTTCGACGGTTAGTTTTTCATAACAAGCTTCTCAGAGAGCACGGATTTCTTTTCTGCCAGCCCTTGGTCTAAAAAAGTACAAAGAACGGTTGGAAAGTTTTGGAAGCTGCGCCTGCAGAAGGTCTAGTGAAAATGTGTTTCTGAACATACTGATATCTTTATTATTATCATTATTATTGTTTTCTACAATTCAAGTACCGTAGGACCAAACTGAGGAGTAAATCTCCAAGGTCATGGATCGTGTCAGAACATGAAATTGCAACATAAAAGTAATAACAGATAAAAATGAAATGTTTATGAACCCGAAACTGTCAGTCGATAAGTTTAAGTAAATGTAGTCAACAGTACAACAAGAATCAGCTTAATTTTTCAAGGAACACCTCGACAAAATACGAGCGACCCATGAGGAAACTCTTCAGTTTCGATTTGAAAGCGCGTGGATTACTGCTAAGATTTTTGAATTCGAGTGGTAGCTCATGGAAAATGGATGCAGCAGTATGCTGCACACCTTTCTGCACAAGTGTTAAGGAAGACCGATCCAAATGCAGGTTTTTTTTATTTCTGCCGAGTATTAACTGAGTGAAAGCTACTTATTCGTGAGAATAAGCTAATACTGTTAACAAGAAATGACAAAAAGGAACATATACTGTGAAGCCAATGGCAAAATACCCAGACTCTTGAACAAGGGTCGACAAGAGGTTCGTGAACTTATACCACCTATTGCCCGAACCGCCCGTTTCTGAGCCAAAAATATCATTGTAGAATGAGAAGAGTTTCCCAAAAACACAATAGCATACGACATAAGCGAATGAAAATAAGCAAAGTAGATCAATTTTCGTGTCGAACGCTCACTCACTTCAGATACCGTTTGAATAGTAAAAATGGCAGCATTAAGTCTCTGAACAAGATCCTGAACGTAGGCTTTCCACGACAGTTTGCTATCTATCTGAATACCTAGAAATTTGAAAGCTCAGTTTCATTAATCATATACCCATTCTGTGAAATTAAAACGTCAGGTTTTGTTGAATTGTGTGTCAGAAACTGTAAAAAGTGAGTCCTACTATGATTTAGCGTTAGTTTATTTTCTACAAGCCATGAATTTAAGTCATGTACTGCACTATTTGAAACCCAGCCAATGTTGCACACAACATCCTTTACTACCAAGCTACTGTCATCAGCAAACAGAAATATTTTAGAGTTACCTGTAACACTATAGGGCATATCATTTATATAAATAAGGAACAGGAACACTGATGCCTGTGGCACCCCCCACTTGACTGTACCCCAATCAGACCCCACATCACCGTCATTCTTAACATAGTGAATAATGGCCTTTTGCTCTCTGCTGCTACAGTAAGAGGTGAACCAATTGTGGGCTACTCCCCATATTCCGTAATGGTCCAACTTCTGAAGCAATATTTTGTGATCACCACAATCAAACGCCTTAAATAAAAAAAATATGCCTAGCGTTCGAAACGTTTTGCTTAAACCATCCAGTACCTTACAGAGAAAAGAGAATATAGCATTTTCAGTTGTTAAACGACTTCTATAGCCGAACCGTACATTTGATAGCAAACCGTGTGATATAAAATGATCAATTATCCTTACATACACAGCCTTTTCAATAACTTTAGCAAACACTGATGGAATAGCAACAGATCTAAAACTGTCTACATTATCCTTTTCCCTCTTTTTATAAAGCGGCTTTGCTACTGAATACTTTAATCGTTCAGGAAACTGACCATTCCTAAAGGAAAAATTACAAATATGGCTAAGTACAGGGCTAACATGTTCACCACAGAACTTCAACAGTCTGCTAAGCACTCCATCATTACCATGAGCGTCCTTAGTCTTCAGTGTTTTAATTATTGACTCAATCTCCCCCTTGTCTGTATCACAGAGGAGTGTTTCAGATATCGATCTCGGAAAGACATTTGCCAAGGAAGTTATATTATTCCCTCTAGAAACTAAGTTATTATTTAATTCACCAGCAATACTCAGAAAATGATTTATCAGCAACCAAAATATTTTTACTATTAACTGACTTTATATCATCGACCTTGTGCTGCTGACCAGACACTTCCTTCACAACTGACCATTTGGTTTCAATTTTACCATTTGAATTAGCTATTCTATTTGCGTACCACATACTCTTTGCCTCCCAAATAACATTTTCAAGCACTTTATAGTACTGTTTGTAATGGGCTACTGTAACTTTATTGTGACTACTTTTAATATTTTGATATAATTACCACTTTGTTCTACATGATATCTTTATCCCACTAGTCAGCCACCTGGGTTGCCTATTACTGCTAGTACCCAGTTTAGAACGTTCTAATGGAAAGCAACTCTCAAAGAGCATGAGAAAAGTGTTAAGGAAAGCATTATATTTATCATCTATGTTATCAGCACTATAAATATCCTGCCACTCTTGTTCCTTGACAGAGTTTAAAAAACCTCTCTACTGTTGTTGGATTAACTTTCCAACATAGTTTGCAATTATATGTGACATTTATTTGAGCACAAAAGCCTTTTGTGTTAAAATTTGTGCATCATGGTCTGAACGGCCATTCACCCTTTTACTAACAGAATACCCATCTAGTAATGAAGAATGAATAAAAATATAGTCTGTGGCTGTGCTACTGTTGGAAGAAACACAGTCTGCATCAGATCATATAAATTTAGATCTACCAACATCTCCTTGAGATCTACCAACATTCTTTTTCTTGCACCATCATATACAAAATTTAGATTGAATCATCACATACAACTAATTTCTGGTACTTCCTATAAAGTGAATCAAGAACACACCGTAGCTTGAACAGAAATGCTCGGAAGTCAGAATTAGGGGACCTATATACAACAATAATTAGAAGTTCAATTCCACTAAATTCAACTGCCCCTGCACAACATTCAAATATCTGTTCAGTCAATTGCCGTGATACACCTATGGACTCAAATGGAATACTGTTTTTTATGTACGTGGCCACTGCCCCATCCCACAAGGAACTCCTTGAAAAACAGCCAGCGAGTCTGTATCCTGGTAAAGGAAGCCTCTGAATTGTCAAAGTACTTAAGTGGTGTTCCGACATACCAATAAATTCAGAGTCAACACATATAAGCAGTTCACTAACTTTATCTCTAATAACTCTTATGTATTGATGAAATATGCTGATTCCTTCTCCACTTGGAAACATGACATCCTCTGAAGGTGAGCCCTTAGTTAGAGGGACTTCCTTTAAGCATTTATACCTATCAGCTGACTTCAGTCTAACACCAACTACTATAGGAATTTTCTCACGAGTGATCCCACCACCATCCACTACACTGTCACCTGTAAGCTCTGCCAGCCTCCCCTTCCCATACCTATTTTAGTGTAGGCCATGCCTAGTGAAGCCTAATCTACTGATAGACTCACCTGCACCACTGAAATTTGACCCATGCCCTCTGCCATCGGCGCCCTCCCCAGCCCCTTGTTAATACGCTTAACAGACGCATTAAGATGAGACCGATCATGATGCTGAAACAGTTGTACGAAATGTACGTTGGTGACACCAGTTTGAGTAGCTATCTTTACCAGGTCACCACCTACATCATAGTTCCCGTCCCTATCAATAGTGTTACTTGCTCCACCCATTATCACTGCCTTGTCCTCCTTCGTAAAATTCCTATGTAACTCCTCTATGCTGTCAGTCACCTGAGCCAACCCAGCACTAGGCTTCACAATACTGGTGACCTAGTACTCATTCCCCAACACTTCCTGAAACTGCTGGCCCACACCTCTACTGTGCGAACTACCTAGGAGCAGAACCTTCTTCTTTCTGTTAGATTTTGCAACTGACCTAGGCCTCCTAAGTGCTGAGGACTGATGCATGTTCCCTACATCTACAGCTACCAGAGGCTCCTCTCCACTCACTTCTGACAGTTGGTCAAATCTATTGCATATACGCAAAGTACATCTGAATACCTCCTCCTCCTAGCTGCCTTCTTGCAAACTGTCAGTTCCCATTCCCCAGCACCCTTCACCCTCCTCAACCTATCTAGTTCCTCCTTTGTGCGTTGTAACTGCACCTGAAGGGCACAGATCTTACACTCCTGCTCCTCTATCATCTTATTTGTACTACAGATTCTGCATTCCCAGGAGAGGATCTCGCTAGGATGCCCACTGGCTTCTCCACTGTATTCCTCCCAATGAAAATACTTTGCACAAATCCCACACCGTAACCCACTACTCACAAACCTATGACAGAGCACACACTTCTCACTCATGGTAAAATTTTGAAGTTACTGAAAAAAAAAAAAACTCTACGTCTACGTTACCTAAGTTCAGTTACACCAAACCTATCCATTCATGCACTAAAGCCACGAGCTTAGTTGATTTGTCTTGCCAGAGCTTCAGAGACGTCACAACAAAGGAAAGGGTGAAGGACTAGGAGTTTTTGCGGAACTGTCTCACTGTTCAGTACGAGGTGCGAAATGCAGTTTGTCTGTGAGATTTTAAAAAATGTCTCTCTTCATGAGAAACATATAAGATCGGATAAGAAATGTATGCTGCCATCTTAAGATGACTTAGATCTGTAACGAAATATTTTTAGCTCATTCAGTGACCGTGGGACTGGTTGCATGTTAAATATCAAACCTCTCCACAATATTTCAAAGAATGACGATAGATGAAACCTCTCTAATGACCCCCTTTCGCCCCTCCTCCTCCTCCACCCATTCTATTTGAGTGGAATGAGGCTCCCTGCCGAGACCCAGATATATTCTCCCATACTTTCATTTCCATAATCACCCATGACATGAAAAATACAACACTGCACTGACGTCTATATTACTCGTAAGAAAACAGACAACAGGACTTGCGCATCGACGACTGACTATGTGCAGTATCTGATCAAAACCCTTCGAACAATTCTTAGTGGACATTATTGTGGGGTATGGAGTGTATCCACTCTTTATATTTATGAAGGCTTGAATTACGCTAGAGATAGTTTGGAAGAGGTATCTCGAATGTCTGAGGAGGAATGGTAGCCCATTCTTCCTCAAGAGACGGAACCAGAGAAGGTAGCGATATTGGACGTTGGGGTCATGAGCGAAATTGATGTTCTAACTCATTCCAAAGGTGTTCCATGGGTATCCGGTCGGGACTTTGTGCAGGTTAGTCCACTTCTGGAATGTTACAGTCGAACAAACCATTGCATGACAAATGACGCTTTATGACAGTGTGCATTGTCGTGGTAATATTATCACCATCTTCGCACTGTTCCTGTACTATACACAGTACACAGTTCTGTAAAATTTGTTCATATCTCCCCGTATTGGGGGTTAAGGGTAATAACACCACTTCTTGTGTACTTTATTGTTTGCACTACACATGATTGCAGGTAACGTTCTCCAGGCATTTGCCAAACTCAAAGCCTTGTGTCGGATTGTGTTGTAACTACGACCGGGATGGTCATGGGGTAGCAATGATGGAAAGCGTGGCGGGACCTGCGGAGAGGCCCGCGAACAACAACACAACAGGAGAGGACGGACACGACCAACAAAGGACAGAACAAACAACAACAAGATCGAACAATGGAGTCACAATGAAACCTAACAAACATGTCCACTCGTACACAGAACAAGAAACTAAGATGTCTAATGCGAGGCAAGGTGTCAACAGACGAACGCGAGATTAGACTGACTGGCTGAGCCTTTTTTTTCTTTATTGTGATTTCATTCCCCTGCCCCACATGGGCAGGGGAAGGCTGTCAGCGTCACAATCCGCCGCTCTTCAGCCGAGTGACATGACAAGTAAAACAAGAATAAAATGTTACATATATAAGGCGATAAAAAATTGGAACATAAAACAGAGTAAGGGGAGAAAATGGATATAAAGATACACTGACATGTTCATTGGGGGACAATCAAAACAGTCACCAGAAAGTTAAAAAAAACAGTTGGCGTTTCTTAAAACACAAAGAAGACACTGAATGCACATGTACAGGTTAAAAGTCGGCCACAGTATTAAAAATACTCCAGAACAACACACTTAAAACCCACTTGGAGCACAGAAGATGAAGAATAAAACTGCCAGGTGGGACGTGCCGAGGGAAAGGTCAGAGAGGATGGAAAAGGAGGGGAGAGCAAGGGGCAGCAGGGGAGGCGGTGGGATGAAGAGAGTAGGTGCATCAGCGGGTACACTAAAAGGCAGGAGACATGTGGGGCAGGAGATGAAGAGGGAAGACAAGGCAGGAGGGAGTGCAGGGACACTGAAAAGGGGCACAAGTGAGGGAGGGGGAGTAGGAGGGGGAAGCCGCTCAGGAGAAGGGAGGGGGAGAAGAGGGAGCCCTGAGGAGGAGGCAGGAAGATGGGGTTAGAGTTGGTAGGAAGGGTAGATGTCAGGGCGAAGCTGATCATCCGGAAGGGGTAGATGGTGGAAGGTGTGGAGATGGAGAGAGGGTGGGACACAACGGTAAAGGCGCGGCAACTGGTTGGGGGCAGAGAGGAAGGGAGACACTAGGGGGTGAGGGGGATCAATGCGCCAGACAATATATAGCGTGCAGATGTGTTCAAGGAAAAGGAGAAGGTGGGGGAAGGGGATGAGGTTGTAGAGGATGCGCATGGGGGACAGAAGGAGGATAAATGGCTGAGCGAGAGGCAGGCGCTTAAGTACGCTATCGGGGGCGCCGCTATTGGCCTCTGGAACCACGTGTTCCACTGTGGCGCCCTCACACTAAAAGCGGGCCAGGAGGCGCGCGCCGCCACAGCTTATGGCGCGATGGTGCAGAGTCCTCTATGGGTCTTCGACGTCCATGACGTCTGGCGCGGATTGAAATTCCGTGGTGCACGATACCAGAGATTGCCACAGGGTATAGTGTGATTCATCACTCCAACTCTCTTGCTTCTAGTCATCCAATATCCAATGCCGCCGTTCTTTACATCAACACAAGTGTCTTAAAAAATGGCTCTGAGCACTATGGGACTTAACATCTATGGTCATCAGTCCCCTAGAACTTAGAACTACTTAAACCTAACTAACCTAAGGACAGCACACAACACCCAGCCATCACGAGGCAGAGAAAATCCCTGACCCCGCCGGGAATCGAACCCGGGAACCCGGGCGTGGGAAGCGAGAACGCTACCGCACGACCACGAGATGCGGGCAACACAAGTGTCTCGTGACATCGACTGCAGAATGTGTGGCTTAAGAGGAGCTGTTCAACCATTGTACACCATTCTTTGTAACGCCCTGCATACTCATTGTGCCTGGTGGACAGCCGGTAGCACTTTGGAACTCACTAATGTATGCTTCCGCTGATTGTATACCATTTTCCTCCACAGTGCTCGAGGGTCGCTGTCCATCAGTACATGAGGTTCGCCTGGTATTGACTTAGCTATGCCTGTTCCTTAGCGTTTATACATCACCATCAGTTGTCTTGGGCAGCTTTAGAAGGGTTGAAATGTCTCTGATGGATTTGCTACTCAAGTGACATCCCATGGCTAGCCCACATTAGCAGTCAGTGTGCTATCCTGATCGCCCCATTCTGTTGTTACTGCTTCTCTACCTCAACACAATATTCCTCAACTCCTTTTTTACTGGCGGGTTCACTTCTCGTGACATCTAGTGGTCAATTCCGCATTCCAAAAGAGTGTCCGCATACTTTTGATCAATTATTATACGTGCTCGCTACGTGACTTTTCTTTGTTTTTGCAAAAGAAAACTCGACTGAAAAGAACCGAACGCGCAGGCGCGGGGGCAAGAGACTGGACTCTTTTGGAGTGCAGCGGTTCGAATGCGTCCGGCCGTCATGCTATAGGATTTCCTAATCGCTTAAGGACACAAGGTACTTTCCATCTCAGGAAGTACAGACAGTAAAACACTGAAATTTTTCCACCCACGCCGGCCGGGGTGGCCGTGCATTTCTAGGCGCTACAGTCTGGAACCGCGTGACCGCTACGGTCGCAGATTAGAATCCTGCCTCGGGCATGGATGTGTGTGATGTCCTTAGGTTAGTTAGGTTTAGTAGTTCTAAGTTCTAGGGGACTGATGACCTTAGAAGTTAAGTCCCATAGTGCTCAGAGCCATTTGAACCATTTTTTTTCCACCCACATTGACACTATTTGCAAACAAATGGACGTTTCCTAATGAATAATATATTAAAATTTTAATTTTCGATTAAATTCTTAAAATAAAAAAGGCCTTAGGGTTATTTATAATATATGTAGAAAGCTAAGGAAAATGTCACTCAATGCATAAGTGCTAAGTTAAAATTTCTTTGCTCTAAAATAAATAGCTTCAGTGAAAATGTACATTAGGCTAGATCCAGGAAACTGAGTTTTATGTTTTCTTGCACCTACAAGTCTTTAATGCATTCTTGCTCTGAACTCATCATTTAAATTCACAGCTTTTTCCATCGCATCTGTATTAGATTCCTCTGCCACTGATTTGCAAGCAGCACGCAGTAGAGAATTATACTTCTGAAATTTTGTAGGAGGGCTTCATAAAGAGTTCCCTGTCGTTAACCCCTTTTCAGCAGTTCGTATGCAATACACAAACCTAATATTGTTTTCATTAGATTCACTATTTTCCTTCTTGCAGGTGCTCCAGACCTTCTTTTGTTGAAAATTTTGAAAACGGACCTCGACATTTCGTTATTCAGAAAAAAACGCACATATTACGTTACTACTACAGAAAATAACTGAATGCACGACAACAAACAAAGTAGCCAATATCTGAAAGCTTAAAACAACGAAAAAAGATGTCCCTAGGTTTATGAATCCAAAGAAGTGAAGTCACAGGGGAACAAGTGAGCGCGTCTCACTCCGCAAGCCGCTAATTAAACTGACTGTTTAAACAAGAATTTGGCCTAAAATATTCTTGTATTCGCAAAAAGCAAACTTCAAACCATCATAATCATAAATAAAAGAAAATTTCATATTTTCCTCATGTTCAAGGTCCCTTCTCCCGTTAATGCAAACACCGACATCGACCCTCTGAAGAAGACATGGCCTCTTTCGTTCCCATCCCTCTCTAACTATAGCTTATCGCTACCTCTCTGATGAGCTCGTCGTTGATGTGACGTTAAACGGTAGTGTCATTTTAGTCAGCTGAGAAGCTCTAGATGTTTTAAATAAATTAGTACATGTGCAGCTGTCTGATGATGGCTGTGTCCAGCTACTACAAGACTCTTGTGAAAAGCATGAAATGTATTAGCAATTGCGAATGTGGGCTGCCATCATGTGTAATGGAATGACGACAATGAAAACTGTGACGGACCGGGACTCGAACCCGGATTTCCCGCTTATCGCGAGCGGTCGCCTTACTATTTGGCTACCCGAGCACGACTCACAACCACACTCCCACTTCCCAATGTTGTCAACCATGTGTCCACACCTGTACTCGTACATCCATTACAATTCCAGTGCAGGGGAGATATTTTACTTGAAAGTCGCTTGCCTGGTGTCGGCAGATAAATATACGGTACTGCAGTGCCTGAGTTATTGCGTATCAAGATGCAAAGTTCCTTCGGACATCCATGCATGTCCGAAGAAATTTTGCTTCGTGATTGGGAATATTGTTGACAGTTGAATGTCTAATTCGTTGTGGGCGCTGATACCTTCTGCGTTGTTCCATTGAACTCCCTGTTGTGTGCTGGTCGGGTGGAGAGATGGTTATCCTGTCGCTTGGTCCGTTGACTGTCTGTTGGTTGGGTTGCCAGCGGATTGAGAATGTCTTGGGCGGACTGCCTGTCTCACCTAAGCGAGCGTTAGTGTTTGAATTCCATGCCGACCTTTGGAAATATCTGAGCGCCGTTTGAAGTGCTGCCTTTTCTTATTTGTCCTTGTTGTTTATTTATGTATGGCTCCTAGCCGATTTTAAATTAAAGTTGTTTTGACCTTAAGACTTGAGATTGTTTGGGCCTTCAGCCTGATTTAAAGAAATTTTAGGATAATGCCTTCTGCCTTTTAAAATTCAAACACCTGTTTTGAGCCTTAAGTTATTGACCTTCAGCCGATTTTAAGTTAAAGTTGTTTTGCCCTTAGGGCGAGAGATTGTTTTGGCCTTCAGCCTAATTTAGAGAAATGTTTTAAGATGAGGCCTTCTACCTTTTAAAATTCAAATTCTTGTTTTGAGTCTTAAGTGATTAGCCTTCAGCTGGTTTCAAATTAAAGTTGTTTTGTCCTTGAGGCGTGAGACTGAATGGCACATTTAGTCGGGAATTAAGTTCCAAAATTAATGTTTGGCTTGTTCTGTTTTTAACGTTTACCTTACTCTTGTAATGTTCGTCAAATGAATAAAGTAGTATATTTGAGTGCAACTGACAGCCACTCATTTTGGCCCCTTTCCACAAATTGAACTATCTGTCCTGTCCTGCGGGTATAGGAGGGGATATCACACAGCTTTACACAAAGTTGACCACAAGCATCCCGTAAAGCACAGTTGTGGCAGACTTTGTATGAAGGAAAAACGTGGATTATGTTTTTTTCCAGAGTAACGTGTGAACCAGGGTTACACCCATAGAGCTAATAATTCTGCACGACCCCCACAATGCTACAAACAGCCACCTGAAGACAAGTCGTTAGACCAGTGGTCGTCAAACTGTACCCGGGGGCCTTTGTGTGGACTGCGGTTCTCACACAAGGATGTAACGACGTTGGGATGACTGACTTACTTCAAACTTTGTACACCTTTGTTATTAAAACAACATGATGTTCAAGTAGTGACGTGCACTGCTCTGTCAGTTCCGAGAAAATAACAAGAGTTCAGGGGTCTATTATGTAACTGATGTAACTGTTTGTAGGGGCCAGATGTTATAATTCATGGTTGTCAAGTGGATAGCCGGAATGGTAGCTCAGCGTGTAATAAAAAAACTGAGTCAATGGATCAACGATGAACTTGAACAAGTGTCATTGGACGTCCGCCCCGAACAAATACAGCGACCAGAACAAAGTGAGATAAATAAAAAAAGTCGATAGCGTTCGCGCTTTGCATGAGCGTCGTGGACGAGGGGACAGATCGAATCCCGCAAACAATTATTTTTCACTCTCTTATTTTTTCATCATTGGTCACATTGTTTGATTTATACATTTGAGAGGTAATATAATGAATGAAAACGCGTCCATTTTCATTTAGTTGTAGTGAATTTCGTATATTATTTGGCTATTTTGTATAGATTAAAAATTAAGTTTGAGCGGCAGTCGAACCGTTACTTCAAATACGTTGATCTTAGGGAGCTCTCAAATGTCATCTAAATTAAATAATGTGACCAGTGATGAAAAAGTATAGATTAAAAAATTAAGTGTTAGTGGGATTCAAGCCGTCGCCTCGTTCATGATCTTCTTGTTTAGTGCGAACGCTAATCACTTTTTTTTCTACCTCTACTTCTACTTGGCACCACCACTTTACATTTACCATAAAAAAAAGAAATAAACTCTTCCTCTTCAGGCGTTGCCCCTAACTATTCCCAAAAGTTGTCCCAAGGGATAGGTTCTACAGGTCTATAATTATTTTTATTTATTTATAATTATTTATATTTCTACACCTACATCTACGTGGATACTCTGCAAATCACATTTAAGTGCCTGGCAGAGGGTTCATCGAACCACCTTCACAAATCTCTATTACTCCAATCTCGTATAGCACGCGGAAAGAATGAACACCTATATCTTTCCGTACGAGCTCTGATTTCCCTTATTTTATCGAGGTAATCGTTTCTCCCTATGCAGGTCAGTGTCAACAAAATATTTTCGCATTCGGAGGAGAAAGTTGGTGATTGGAATTTCGTGAGAAGATTCCGTCGCAACGAAAACCGCCTTTCTTTCAACCACTTCCAGCCGAAATCCTGTATCATTTCTGTGACACTCTCTCCCATATTTCGCGATAATACAAAACGTGCTGCCTTTCTTAGAACTTTTTCGATGTTCTCCGTCAGTCCTATCTGGTAAGGATCCCACACCGCGCAGCAGTATTATAAAAGAGGACGGACAAGCGTAGTGTAAGCAGTCTCCTTAGTAGGTCTGTTACATTTTCTAAGTGTCCTGCCAATAATACGCAGTCTTTGGTTCGCCTTCCCCACAATCATGTAATCACGACATTATAATTAGTAACTTGACCACCATGAACTCTGAGATCTGGAACCTACGCACAGATACATAAGCCACATAATAGACGCGTAAAACTTCTCTTGCGATTTTCTCAGAATTGCCAGGATAATGCACCTTACTACTAGCACATTATGTTGTTTTAATAGCCAAACTCTGAAATAAATCTGTGATCCCAGTGTCGTGACCACCCGTTATCATTCGTATTTTATAATAATGTGCTTCTAGCAACCAATAGCCAAATCCAGAAATCGTAAATGACTTTAAGAGATTCTTAGGAGTGTAATTTTCGTGCTCAATAAAAAACAAAATTGTACCGTCTATGCAACCAATTGAAGGCAGTTCGTTTGTTGCCATACGCGTTTCGTTACATTTATTTGGGAAGCATCATTGGTGGCCTGTAATACATGTTTCCTTTTTTACATACAAGAAACGTATTATATGGTGGATATAATATGCTGCTATATTACATTTTGTCGTGTCTTTCTCTAGTTTTTTAGGTAAATATCAGATTTTGTAGCACAAATTTCGTAATGTGAACTTCTCGTTCGGTGTTACTTACGATTTCCAGCGCCGTTAACTCATCTGTGTGGTTCTGGAGATGCATTCGTTAGTTTCCATACTCCAGCTGACAGATTTCTGGCGTTCTTTCCCCCAAATTTGTCACATCGCATATATCACTTGCACTTTCCATTTTGTGATCAACTTATGTGTGTTTTCGGTGTGTAGCTGTGCCAACTGGTGTTGCGTGTTTGTCTTTCTTTTATTTGAGTTGTTGTTTGATATTTTTTGTTGCTTTTGTTGTGTGTGTGTGTCTTTATTTCCTGTGTGTAATTGTGTATTTCTTTCCTGACAGGGTGTTACTTTTCTTCTTCTTTTGGATATTTGTATGTGTGTATTTTGTTGTGTGTAAATGTTTTTATTTTATTTTATTTCTTTCTTTTTATTTAATATATATCAATATTTGTGTATGTGTGTGGGGTAGGGGACAGAGAGAAAGAATGAGGTGAGGAGGTTCATTAATTATTTATCCTGGCAACATTTCTGTTTGTTATTGTTTTGGTGGCTAGCATGATCAGAGAGTTATTGTTTACATGGATTTGGTCGTTGAGTACCTTATATTCCACTGCAATGGCTCTTTGTATGTGAAAGTTGTCTTGAAATGTCAGGAGCATTTTGTTGTGAATATTCACTCTGATAACTGTCATGTCACATTCCATGTTGGATGGCTCATGCCCATGATTTATCAGGTGTTCGGCGAAAGTAGAATGGCTATATTGATATTTCCAACTTCTTATATGTTTCTTATATCTGGTTTTGAAATTCCTGCTAGTCATCCCCAGATATACTGATTTACATTCTTGGCACTATAGCTGGTATATACCTGCTCCTTCATATTTATCGGGTTTGTCTGTTGTTTGCAAATGTGATCGGAGTGTGTTTCTTGTTCTGTAAGCTATGTGTACTCCCTGTTTCTTTTTGATTTTGTGGGTGGTTGGATGAAGCATGTATAATTATGTCTGTGGCTGCTGGCTTTTGGAAGATGCCAAATGTGTGTTTATTGTTGTCTCTCTTTGTCCTGCGACACAGAGTGTATAACACCCCATTCAGCAAAGAAAACTAAGAAAAAGAATTACAAACAGTACAGCTCATAGCCACAAACAATGGTTACAACTCCCACACAGTACAAAAACTCAGACAAAAAATTAAAACACAAGAAAAATCAAAACAAGCGGACAACACCAACACCAAAGGACCCCACAGACACTACAGCACACACGGAAAAACAACATAATAACACTCATGACATGAATAACAGAAAGAAATGGTACACCGTTACATACAAGCACAAAGCAACACACGAGATAGCAAATATATTAAAGAAACAGGGATTACAAGTAGCTTACAGAACAAGAAACACACTCCAATCACATTTGCAGACAACAGACAAACCAGATAAATACCAAGGTGCAGGTATATATAAACTAGAATGCCAAGAATGCAAATCAGTATATGGGGGGATGACAAGCAGGAACTTCAAAACTAGATCTAAATAACATATAAGAAGTTGGAAATATGAAAATAGCCATTCTACTTTCGCCGAACACCTAATAAATCATGGGCATGAACCATCCAACATGGAATGTGACATGACAGTTATTAGAGTGAATAATCACAATAATAGAATTATTTCCCAAAACACATTTTTCATTGTTTTGTATCAGCCACAGTATGTTCTTCCATCTGCTATCTTACTTCGCAAACGAATTTTCATTCTACAGCGGAGTATGCTCTGGTCTGAAACTTCCTGGCAGATTAAAACTGTGTGCCGAAGCAGGACTCGACCACGCGATCTTTGCTTCTTGTGGGCGAGTCGTCTCTCCTTCTTTTTCTTTTCACTTTCTTTTCATGTTATGCCACATAAAAAAGGGAGACTCCCTCTAAACCGTTTTCTCATCTGAGCTGTACAAGCACGAACTGCTGAAAGAAAGGCGGTAAGGGCGGGTTTTGAGCTACGCTTGTGTAGTTCAGTCTGCGTAGCACTTGCCCATGAAAAGCAAAGCTACTAGTTTCGATTCCCGGTCCAGCACTCGGCTTTAATTCGCCAGGAAGTTTCAAACCAACGCTCACATCTCTGCAGAGTGAAAATTCATTCTGGATACAGCACCCAGGCTGTGTCTAAGCCATGTCTCCGCAAAATCCTTTCTTCCAAGTGTACTATTCCTGCGAGGTACTTCCCTGAAGTTTGGAACGTGGGTGATAGAGGTACTGTCGGAAGTAAAGCTGTGAGGGCGAGTCATATTATCTTACTTGTTTACTTCTCCCTTTCTCACCCTCCGTATCTCCCCGTGAGCGCTTCGATTTCCTGCCTGTTGATTTACACTGTCGCGTGTGTCTCACCTGTTGCACTTTATCCTCTAACATGCAAACGATTCTGCTGCGCTGAAGGGAGCTCATATCTCTGGAACTCACTGAAATAACATCTTTTACTTTATTTTTTTCAACCATCCGTTAGTACTCAATCGTTGCATCTTGAAGGTAAACATTACCTTCGTGTGTGATTCCGCTCTAATCTGTCTTTGTGCTGTAGCGATTTGTTTCGTGAAAAAGTCATTTAGTCTTAAAAACTGCGCCATGGTTGACTACTGAATAGCTGCGGTGGGCAGTCTGTAGTGACGTACGCAGCATTTCGGATAAGTCTAAGTGAACAGAAGAGTGTCCCTCATACGTGTATGAATTCTAAACCTTATTTTGTTAGATTCAGAACGTAGACTATACTTTCCAATATGTTTTCTAGTTTATGGCTTTTGTTGCTGACAATAAGTAATTTTCAGCCAAACTATAAAAATCAAAATACAAAACATAAAAGTAATTTTCATACAAAAAGCAGTTTCGCCTAAACCGTGTTGTACAAAATCACAGTGCGAGACAAAAATAATTTTCATGTAGACTGTGCCTCTCTGTCTACGTTTCAGTTTGAAGTTACGACCTCTGGCGCAAAAGTATTCAATTAGTACCCGTGGAATAATACATATATATTTCTAAAGACTAAACATTCTGTAACGCACATGGCATGTACCAGTGCTTTTTGTGAAGTTGTATAACAAGTAGTAATGAACAATATAAATTACTCAGTTTTTATAATTTTTATAGATGTGCTATTTTCTTGTAAGAATGCCAAAGTAACCAAGTAAATATTAGCTATCAAGGTGAGATGAATATCAGCTATTTACTCGTATATTATTAAAACGCTATTACAGAATCCTGAACCCTGTATGAGTTGCAGCGCAGGGGCAACAAAAATTCTATCTTCAGCATTTCGCGTAATTACTGACCGCATTTAAACATTAAAATGCTATCATAATCTAGACATTCAGAGCTGTGATCTTAAGTAAATAGTTTAACACAATAAGACAAGCATTACTGTTAGAAGTTGTCTGTCTGTCTCGAGGCAGAGTAACGAATGGTGCCCAAATACATAGATTTCATTCATCCGTCTATTTGAGAAAGAGAACACTTAGCGACTTCCAACAAAATTTCCATATAATTTCAAGCCTTTACGAAACTTATCTTGCTGACAGTCCGCACTACCGACTCTATTCGCAACACAGTTTAAAGACATTATTTATGTATACCACTGAATTTAGAAGTGAAACTCTATCATTTTACGACACATAGTTCTGAAGATATGACATCATAGATATTTAGATACGTGAAAAATCAGCTTCTGCTTAAAACAGCGCACAATTGAACTTCGGCAACAAGCATGAAGTTTTATTACGTCTTTAATACTAACTGTATTGGTAACACCTTTTTCAGACAGTATTTACACACGTCACTGAATGTACCTGCGAAATTGTAGCCTACGAAACAGTTTCATAAAGAGAGCATTTAGCGACTGCCAATAAACTTTGAGTATAATTTAAAATCTTCCTAAACTTCTTCTCGCGTGCATGCTTAAAACACAGATATTTAATACATTAACCCATTTGTAGAGCAATCAGCCGTTTGAAGATGTTTTATACATGCGCATTCGATTGTTCAGTGAATCAAGGGTTTACTGGTTTAATGCCACAGAGGAGACAGTATCTTCTTCATCGTAGTAGCTTGTTTCTAATTTACTTTATTAGGATTCTACACCATAAACGTGAACAACATTCAGCAGTAAAGTGATAGTTTGTTGTTAATACAGCTTTCAGATTAAGCTTCTACGATTTGCTTTTATTTAGTTAATGTATACCTTGACTCATGCCACAGCCCTTAAGGTTCCTGTCCTTGATGGAATGTGAGGAATACGATTATTGAACGAATGGATGAATATTATTTGGCTTTATTTGAAATTCTGTTGACATCAGAGATAAAATGTTGGGTGCGAAAGGTTATCTACAATTTGTACAGAAACCAGACTGCAGTCATAATATTCAAAAGACGTGAAATGAAAATAGTAATTCAGAAGACAGAGAGACTCGGTTGTAGCCACACCCCACGTTATTCAGTCTGTACATCGAGCAGGCAGTAGTGGAAACCAAAGAGAACTGTGGAAAACCTTCAATATTTCGCGTAATTAGTGAAGGAATAAAGACTTTAAGATTTGCCTGAGTCTTTTCAGTTCTATGAGAGACGGAAAGGGACTTGGAAGATTAGCTCAACGGAATGAACGCTGTTTCGAATAAGGTTTTAATACGAACATATGCAACAGAAAGGTAATCGACTGTAATCAGGTGAGCCTGAAGGGAGTACATTAAAAAACGAGACACTAAAAGTGGTAGATGAGTTCTGCTATACTGGTAAGAAAATAAGTAATGGCGTTGAAGCAAACAGATGTTAACAGGCAGAATGGCAATAGAAAATAAGAATTTACTGAAAATGAAAAATTTATTTGCAGTGAAAATAAATTTAAGTGCTAAGAAGTATTTTACGAAGTCATTTGTATGAAGTGCAGTCTTCGACAGAACGACAAGTAGTTCATACAAGAAGAGAATAGCAGATTTTGAAATGCAGTACTACAGAAGAAGCTGACGATTAAAATAGTTCTTCCAGTTTTATCGTTTTGATCTGACATTATTTTTGCACTTTTTCCTCTGCAACTGAATATTTTCCGGTTGTAAGTATGGCCTTGCAGAAGCCTTGTCACATAATTGTAGCTACTTACGACCACTGAAAGAAATGAGTTCTCATTAGTACTTCTCTATTAGGATTCCATTCTTTTATTACTATGAACAAATCTTACCACTTTACATAACTTTATTTTCATGGTTACTTAAGAGGAGCAGCAGTCTGTTCGATAGTAAAAGGAGTGACAATCTGGACAATTGACTCATTTAGTCTAGTAGCATTAGCCAATATGGAATTGCTATTTTGTTGAAAGCAAGGTAAAACTAAAGCCGTTATTTTTCCTAGGATATGCAGCTCTATTGTACTGTTTAATAATGATGGAATCCTCTTGGCTGAAATATTCCGGAGAAAAAGCAGTCTCTCATTCTGAGCTTCGAACGGAGACTACTCTGGAGGATGCGGTCATCAGGAAGAAAAATAACTGTGACGTCCTCTGAGACGGGGGGCAGAATGTTAGATCTGTTAATCATGTTGGTAGGCTAGAGAATTTAATAAGTTAAATTGACGGTTTGAAGTTAGATATAATTAGAATGAGAAAAGAGCGATGACAGAAAGAAACGGATTACTGATCGAGTGAGTATAGGGATGTAAACTCAAAATCAAGGAGAAGTAGGGCTGACAATAAAGAATAGAGAAACGTGAATAAAGTACTACAAACAGTACAATTGACGGATTATCATAGCCAAGATAGACACAAACTCCCGACCCACCACAGTACCATAAGTATATATGTTAAGAATATGTGACATCGATAATCTGAAACAACTAGAGCTTGTTGAAAATTTCAGACGAAGCATTAGGCAATGGTGAATTGAAATTGTCGAAAGAAATACAGTGGAACGTGAGTGGGTAGCGCTGACAGAGGAAATGTTGAAGACAGCAGAGGAACAGATGGGCTAGAAAACAATACTCGACAGAAATTCTTCGATAACACACTATGTGTTAACTGTAACTGCTGAAAAAAAACATAAAATGCAGCAAAAAAATCAGGCAAAAGGGGATGAAGACGTTTAAAGAAATGAAATTGGCAGGAAGTTGAAAACGACAAAGCAGGAACGGCAAGAGGAGAAATATAAAGGTGTAGCAGCATCCATAATGATGAAAAAAAATTATTTTTAGAAAAAATGGAATCAGTTGGATGAACATCAAGAAATCAGACAGCGTGTGGGTACTAAGCACAGAAGGGAAACCTGAAAGGTGGATGGAAATACAGAAAACCTGTATAACGTGAAAAGCTCGAAGACGATATTATGGAAGAAGTGGACCAGAAAAGTATGGGAACTGAGAGTAGAATTTGAACGATAACTGAAAAACCGACGTCGAAACAAAGCACTTAATGTAGAACACATTCTCTCAGAATTATTGATATTCGTTGGAGAATCAATCACGGCAAAACTCATATGCTTGTTACGTAAGCTGTACGTAACTGGTGAAATACATCCAGTCTTCAAAAAATATGTAAAACCAAAGAAGGCAAATGCTGCCAGGTGTGAGTATTACTGGTTCATCTGTTTAATAAATTATAGTCGATACTATCAAGTCGAATTATCTACAGAAAGATCTGGAAATCCTTGTCTTTACAATCTGGCTATTGCCATATTAGCATTAAGAGTAGTCTGTCTGCTTATTTACTAGTATAAGTAACGTGTTCAAATTCCGCTATATTCAACACAGGAGAAGGAAATAAAATAAGACAAAAATACGTTCACATATTTGAAATATTTTTGGAGACCGTAATTTTCAGTGTCGGCCCACTCCAGGAACTCAGTCTAACATTTAACCTAGGCTCGTTGCAAAGAGTTGCAGACTCTTCAGCATGAAGCTGAGCCTAATACCACCAAGCGGGCCGGAGAGCCTGAGCTGTTCTGAGATTTGCTGCTGGCGTTTTGGCTACAATGGAGAAACAAGTGCAGATTTAGGCGTCACGCGGAAGCGTAAACTGAGCTGTATGTGGCCTGGAAAAATAAATACGCGCCCTTCAGAAATGTAAAGGCACCCGAGCTGCGGAATGCATCAGGCATGCTCGTCCTCCTATTTTTGCCTTCGTTTACAGCAGCCAGCTGAATGTTTAGTTGCGGAATTGAAAATTGCTACAATGTTTTTTTTAATTTTATTATTTTTTTATGTTACTTAAGGCTACAGTGGAAAAAGAAGTGCAGCTGTAAATATGTATTTGTAAACGCCATTAGTTTAAGCTTGTTCTGAAGATGTTCTCCGTCTCTTACCTTATGCTAATGCACCATACGTTATCCATTCTCACTTTGGCTTATTCTCATTTTTACCCTCATATTTTTCTCCTTATTTATTCGTTACATTAGCACGTTAACAAACACCCTACCAGTTATTCCAATAAGACACCTCTTTGTGTAAGGGTTTACCGTACAATTCTACATTTGGATGTGCTACTATATTCCACGTGTCACCTCGCTGTGATAGCTGCTGGTTCTTACTGTAGTAAGCATTTAACCGTTAACTGCTGACTTAATTTTTAACCTCGCTCACGAGATCCATATATCAATGCTTTCAGTTAGTTGTCAGCTAGTTAAACTGTCAACATTTCGATTTCATTTAACGCCGTACAGAACTCGTTTGTTGAAGAAAGCTTTCTTGTCTGCATCTTCTGTCACCTCACTCACCTCAGCCGTCTTGCGTACTCTCGCTTCCAAGACGGAAGAATTTCTTCACTTCTTATTTTGCTTCTTCTGTGTGTCTTCCCCAACTTTTTAGAAACTTTGTTCTTGAGCTGTTTCTTATTTATTCATTGAGTGCTAACGTTGGGCCTATTCTTTCTCTTAACTGAAAAGGCAGTAATCATGAGATACTCTTTAGATACTGTTGCTACAAAGCGGCATCTCAGTCTCAAGCAAGCAATCGCCTATTGATAATGCGCTGCATAACGTACAAAGGAAATGTATACATTTACACACAGCAATTGCCTGATTAAGAGTGAAATAACTTTCATAATTTGCCAGTAGCATTTTTCTGTATAGTGGCAACCACAAGCGGCAATAATTACATTTCACTGAATAATATTTGCAAAGATGACAGTAGAGACAAGCTAAAAACGAATAATGTGGGCGGAAACTGCCACAGAAATGAACGAAGAAAGTTTTAAACACGAGATTTAAAAGCATATGACTCAGAAACTAATTCTGGAAACGTGGAAGAAAACAGGAGCAGTGAAATGGATAGTCCACAGTGCGTTCGACAACAACGGTTTCAAGATATCTTTTTTAAGTTGGTAGGGATAGAATTTCGGAAGACTATTCAATCCAGAACCCACAGGGAGCTGTTATCTTAAAAGCTTTTGCGGAGAGTTTTGGAAAATATTCCGACAGGTTGCTTGGCTGCTGCCTGTGTCGGCAACCTTAGGGAGATCAGGGATTTCACTACATCCAAGTTTAGTGTGGCACTCGAGAAAACATTCGCAGCACGAAGTATTCAGAGCAGTGGTCATCAAATTTTTTTTGCTCAAGAGCCATTTCTGACATTGTGGGGAGGCATCTCGGGCCCATATGTACCGATCTTTTTATTCACTGGTAACCTACGTAAATTAATATGTTATGAACCACCAATAGACTACCATTAGTAAGGGTGGCCCCAAAATACTAATCGTTAAAATCCGGCACCATACAGAACACTTCGTGTCGATTGTTCTGTTTCGGATCTCCGCTACCCTCAGCGACTCCAAAGTTGTTGTCCTTCTGAGCGGATGATTGAGCGATTAGTAAGAGTAATTGTACTTGTAATTAAATGCATTATGCTATTTTTAGACGCTATCACAAATGTTTACTAAATGTTTTTAATGTTGTTTTTCTTCTACTCACTTCGTTATATTACAACGTATTAGTTAATTTACTGTTTCCTACTATAAACAAGAACCGCATTGAAAGATTACCGGTTCTGTAAAGCGCATTTTCGAATCTATCTATCGTAGCAGCTGATCTATAGACTTGCACATGTGCGTGAGTTCTGCAGTACTGAGAGACAAACAATAAAACATTAACCCTTTCAAATCCGCTAAACCCGCAGTGGCTGGACTTCTTACTCCTCTGCCCTCGAAGTAAGTAGCTAACTTTATATAGCCCATAGTCGAATTCACCAATATTGATTAAAACTAAGCACATCTTAAAATATTACTTTCTCCGTAATTATGTTTGTCTGTTATTTAGCAGGAAAATGACACTCTTAACATTAATTAATCGGTTTGTGTTCGGATGTTAGTTGTTAAACGCATGTGACACTGGTGTGCAAACGTTATGGTCGAAAATAGCTTTAGCATGGTGTGTCACTGACAAGTAACATAGCTCGATGAAACGTAGACCATACATAAAAAGAACTGCTACATTACACGGGGTGTTCAAAAAGTCTCTCCGCAGTGCCGTATGATTGTTAGCCTTGCGTGCCATACGCCGAAGTAAATATACCGAAATGAAACTCAGTGAAATTCAAGTTATTAATTTATTGAATATTCATTTTTACTTACAAATTTTCACATTAAATGTGGAAAGTGTCTCCCCTGTTGTTAAATACACAATTCAATTCGTCTAATCATGTTTCCAAAGACAAGCTGTAATATTTCTTCTGTAAAAGAAGCAGTGAAAGTGGATATTGCAGTTTTGAATTCTGCGATGGATTTTGGACGTTTTTTTTAGACAGTTGCATTCGCTGGTCCCCAGAAGAAAAAGTCAGGTGGTGTTAGGTGGCGATCATGAAGGCCAAAGTCCCTGTGAAATTATGCGATCATCAAAAACATCAGCAAGCAGTGACACTGAAACGCGGGCTGTATGCGCGGTTGCGCTATCTTGTTGAAAATAACCGTTGAGTATTTCACATAACACAAGTTCTCCTATGAATGGGCACAGAATATCACTGCAGTATCATTGTGCGTTTATTGTTTCGTTAAAAAATATGGGACCTACATATCGACGTCTAGAAATTGCAATTCAAACTCCTATTTCCACAGAATGAAGTGGTTCCTCACGAATATACAATGGATTTGCAGTACTCCACATACGAGAAGTTTGCGAGTTCATGTACCCGGATAAATGAAACCACGCCTCATCAGTGAAAAACGTTCCATTAAGAATATCCCTTCCATTTTCTTGAACGAAATTTTTGAACCATTGACAATAATGCAGCCTCTTGCCTTGATCAGTATTTTTCAGTTCTTGCGCGACTGTCACTTCGTATGGGGAAAGTTCTAATTTTTTCCTTACAGCTTGTGTGGGCCGTTCCGACACTAACATCGATTTCCTGGGCGAGTTTTCTTACTGACTTGCTCGGAATCATGGACGTTTTATTGAAAGAAATTTTTGAACCATTGACAATAATGCAGTCTCTTTCCATGATCAGTATTTCTCAGTTCTTGCACGACTGTCACTTTGTATAGGAAAAGTTCTAATTTTTTCCTTGCAGCTTGTGTGGGCCGTTACGACACTAACATCGATTTCCTGGGCGAGTTTTCTTATTGACTTGTTCGGACTCATGGACATTTCATAAGAAATCGAGTAGTTCATCCTCAGACAAAACGCATCTGTCACTGAACACGTACTTCGAAATTTGTTAATCAAATCTCGCACAGTATCGCGATGTGAGAGTGTTGTCTCCGGGAAAACTGAATTAAATGTTCGACGAACTGAAACTGTGCTTTTACCGCCAGCTTTGAACACTTGTTCAGCAAAAAGCACACGTTGTTCAATGGTTAGCATTTTAACAGTGACAAAAACGAAACAAACGAACAAACGAACTAAACTTCAACGTTCACGTCAACGCGTAACGACACACACCAACGATATTACTGACGCTGGCTGAGATAAACGAAACAGTGGAATGTTGGGAGAGTTCACTTGAGGGGAAGTAACCCACGCAGGCGAACAATCATAATGCACGCGCGGCTAACAGTCATACGGCACTGCGGATAGACTTTTTGAACACCCCGTAGTATCGAAGGTGACTGAAAGAAATAGCCAACAAGACGAACAGAAATCACACTTTTATTCAAAGACAATAACTACACTGAACACACTGTGATTTATGATGGCCCCTGGATATTACAAAAGGCGAGGCGTGGTTCTTAATAGGGTGTGTGATCACCACGGAAGACAGTGGATGCTTCCCAATGCCCTCGCATGCTGGCGACAAGGTTGGTAAGTAGTTCTTATGGAGTTCTTCTACTAGAGCGGCTGCAAACTTCTGAATGGTCATGGTGCATGTGTGCGTGCTGGAATAAGTCTCTCCAACGTATTTCACATGTGCTCGCTAGGATTTAAGTTCGGGAACGAGCCGGTCAGTCCATTCGGTGAATATGCTTTCGTTCCAACAGCTCCTCCAACAGCGCTATTCGACGCGGTCGCGTATTGTCATTCATAAAAATGAAGTCCGGCCGAATACACGCCTAAAACACGCACATGGGAAAGGGGTACTGCGTTACTATAATGTTGAGAGGCGAGTGTACGGTTTCGTTGGTGCATAAGGTGCTCCCACCTCTCACTACAAGATCTTACGTCCAGCATTGCTTACCACGATCGTTTTGCTGGCCCAAGCGTTATGGGATGGTGAGGTATAATGTTGTATGAGCGTACTGACGTCCAAGCCTATGATCACAGTAACTCACCGGTCGACGTTATAGCGACACTGCATTCCTTCCCCACGTGCGACTATTCAGGAATGCATTCGTCCTAGACTTCATTTACTTATTGAGAGTTTAGGAAAAATTGTCAAAACCTCTTTTCCACACTTTCCAATTTTTTGCTCAGCCGTGGCGGTTAACGCTGTGAGGTATAGCAGTGTAAAAATGTTTAAGCACTCTGCCATTGTCGGTCAGTTTACGAAAAACAAATTAAACCGGGATGAACGGATGGGGATTTGAACCGCCTTCTACCGAATACAACTCAGATTTCTTAACCATTGCACTGCCTCGCTTCGTACCTTTTACCGGGTATCCGTTTTAAGAGTGTCGCAAGCAGCACTGGCAATAAAACCGCACATCACGCGGGCCGTGTTATTCCACGTGGCGATGACCAGGAGCGCTTATTTTTCCTCTTTCATCCGCGCGCCTGGCTAGTCTGTTCGACGCACCTGCCTCTGCTAGCCGGATCATCCGTTAAGTCAAACCACATCTCTCTGCTATTGCATGGCTATATCGTAGCACAGGCCTTCGTTTCAGGTGCAACATGAATGAATAAAAATGAGCATTACTTGCATTTAGATATATGTGACTTCTAAACTTTTCTCGGGGAACTGAATATTCAGAATAATTACGCACTTCCAGCAATCGTTATTTACTACGCTCCACGATTCGACTGGAAAACTTTCGGCCATCTTCAGGTGAGTCGTCGAAGACGGAAGAAGAATTTTTGTCCTTTGTTTTATTTTCAGTTCTCCACGAATGGGCGAGCTGCGAGTGAATAAAGCCACTCTTCAGCCGAAGGTTTTTAAAAGATTTTATATTGCAGTTATAAAACAATTTAAAAAACTTAGGTCCCAACGGTACCGACCGACCTCCGTGCTCAGCCGGTAGGCGTCACTGGATGCGGATATAGAGGGGCATGTGGTCATCCATGACCGGAGTCGCTACGTCTCAATCAATTAGCTCCTCACTTGCCCTCGCAAGGGAGGAGTGCATCCCGCTTGTCAAAAGCACTGGACAGGCCTGGACGATTATCTATCCAAGTGCTAGTTAAGATCAACAGCACTTAGCTTTGGTGACGGGAACCGACGTTACCACCGCGGCAGAAACCTTCGTTATAAAATAATTATTGTGATAATAGTGCTTAAGGTGCATTAAAATCATCAGGTTCGTCATGGAGGTGGAATGATGAATATACTATGGAGCTTTGTGGAACCGCAGGTAGCTAATACGTTCACTGAAGGAAGGGAAGGAAGAGGGAGGGAAGCGAAAGGATGGTGTGAGATGGGGCGTTATTACTAAGGCCGGGAAGAAGGGTTTATCTCAGGATGAACTTCATCGTCGGGTTATGGGAGTTGGTTGAAGTTCTGGCGGGAGAGGATGGACAAGATATGGATGTGCGTGGACTATGGGATATGGATGTATTGGGTGCCGGGACTGGGTTTTGCAGTTCATGTATTAGATCCGATGGTGCTGCAGTAAGAGAACTAGGTATGGGAAATAGAAGAGCTGGTGCAGAATACAAAGGTAAGCGGATGCGGAAGGTGAAGTGGACTGGATATCTTTCTAGGATTTCAAGGGATTTGTAAACTTTGGAGAGAAAAATATCCAGACAATGTTGACATATGGCATTTGTTATTAGCGTGTTGTGTATATTCCGCCTATGCATTACGATTGAGATGACTGACTTACCGCACTATCCCTTGGGAAACGCCCTCGCTGATGAAAATGCGAAACTCAGAGTCGTCTCTCGCCAGTGCCATCGGCGTACTCTGTCGTCTTCGCTTGGAACAAACTGCTGAAATGATAGGGTCCCACGAATTATCCAACTGGTAACCGGTGTCACGGTTGATCAGATATCCGCCATGAGCATTTTTACAACAGAGTCCCAAAAAGAAGTTCTGTGGTCAAAATAATATTAATATATCATAAATCATTGTTTGTCAGGTGGAGATACAATGTTCAGCAATAGCAGACTTGACTGGTTGTAAAAGATGAGTGCAGCGTTGATGTTCGGCACAGCGTTCTTCCACACAGCGTGTCGTCTGGCCTGTGTCAGCTGTACCACAATGACAAGGTATTCCGTAATTTCCAACGTTCCGCAATAAGAAATCGTTCCTTACTCATCCAAAGAGGTCTGCAATCTTTGTTGATGGGCCAAAAAGCACTTTAACATTTCCAGAGAATTCTGCCTGTCTTCAATGATATACTTCCAACAAAGAAAAGAATACCTAGGGATTTTCCTGGTGTGCTCACCTTTTTATCTGCTTCCCCGCTTTTGGCATTAAATGATAGCGCCCTATTAATCTACTGCGTAGGATATCCTTTCCTCTGAACAATGCCCATAGGCGGTCGAGCTCTGTAGGGAAACTACATTCATCATTTTCGTTTCCCCTCTAACATCTGATCGGGTTGGGGTATCAATGGTACTTCGCCACTTTACTCGGTCTTTCCACCATTCTTCTTCCACAATTTGTTTCCATAGCAGGTTTCTCCTCCTTAAATTTATCTTTATTATATCAATCCATCTTGTTCCCGGTCTTCCTCTTGGCCTCTTGCCCTCAATATTGAACTCCATCATTCTTCTTGGTATTCTTCCCTCTCCCATCCTCTTCACAAGCCCAAACCACTTTAATCTATTATTTTCAATTTTCTTAGTCAACTTCTCCACTCCAATTTCCTTCCTAACATCTTCATTTTTCACTCTGTCTCTCCTTGTCTTCCCTAGCATACTTCTCAGAAACTTCATTTCACTGGATTGTATCCTACTCTCCTCTCTTCTAGTAATAGTCCAAGTCTCTGAGCCGTAAATTAGTATGTATGTGAAGTAAGTCTTGTATAGCACCAGCTTGCACCACACTGGCACAATCACCGTGGTGTAGTGGTTATGATCTAGACTGTTGCATGGAGGGAAACTACATTATCTGATCAAAACTGTATAGACACCCCTATGCAATCTGGGACTGATTAGTTGTATCTGGAATTGAATAATTGTCACGGGAGGATGTACATAAGGAGGCGGGTATTCTGCGTTGTTAATACGAGTAGAGAAGCAGTAAGATCAAAATGGGTTGCGTAGGATAGCTCAGTGACTTCGAACGAGGACTACTCACTGTATGTCACCCGAGTAAAAAATCCTTCAGGGAGATTTCAACCCCTTTAAAGTTGCCCAAGTCGACTGTTGGTGGTGTGACTGGAGTGGAAATGTGAAGGCACAGTCACAAGTAAACCAAGACCACGCAGCTCTCATGTACTGACGGATAGGTACCGTCGAGCATGACGTAGGTTGGTTGTAATGTTCAAATGTGTGAATTCCTAAGGGACCAAACTGCTGAGGTCATCGGTCCCTAGACTTACACACTACTTAAACCAGCTTAAACTAACTTATGCTAAGAACAACACACACACCCATTCCCAAGGGAGGCCTCGAACCTCCTGCGGGAGGGGCCACGTAATCCGTGACATGGCGTCTCAAACCGCGTGACCACTCCGTTCGACGGTGGTTGTAAAAATTGCATTAAATCAGCGAGTCCGAAATGCTTGCTACCAGTGTTCCAGTTAGTACAATGAATGTATGTGGGGAGTTAAAAAGAATGGGGTACTATGCTAGAGCAGGTCCTCATGAACCACACGTATCTGTAGTCAATGCGTAGTGACACATGAGGTGGTGCGAAGAGCGAAGCCACTGGACAATGAATCACAGGAAGCGAGTGATTCGGAATGATGAATCATACTGCAGCGTGCAGTAATTCGGTGGAACGATTCGGGCTTCACGAATGCTTGGAGAACGCAATCTGCCATCATGTGCAATGCCAACAGTGAAGTATGGGGTGTGGTTCCCTAAGAAAACGCTAAATGCAGAAGGATATGAACATGTTTTACGGCGTTGTATAAAGCGTACAGTAGAGGAACAGTTCAGGGACGGTGATGGTGTCAGCATGACAATGCACGCTGTTCTACAGCAGTATATGTGACGCAATGATTTGTCAACATTTCTGAAACTGATTGGCCTGCTCAGAGTCCTGGCTTGAACCCAGCGGAACATCTTTGGGATGAGTTAGAACGTCGACTTCGCTCTACCCCAGTGTCCAACATGACTACCTTCTCTGAGTAAGAATGGGCTGACATTCCTCCACAGACATCCAGTCACCTCACTGAAAGTGTCGTCAGTGGAGGTCAAGCCGTCATAAAGGCGAAGGGTGGACATGCACCATATTAATGGACACTAATACACTACTGCTCATTAATTTCAATACACCCTGGTATTTCAGATTTACAACACAAATCAAACGTTATTTCACACAGTATATAATTATATTAACTTCCATATATGTAATACAATCAAAATCATTATATTTTACTTTCTTCAAAGTATCCTCTTTTGGATTTAATGACTGCCTCACAAACTGGAGGCATGCAACCAATCAGTTTTTGTAGGTATCGTGAATCTATATGATTCCACACAACCTTAACAATATTCCAGCTTTGTTCCTTGCTGGATATATTAACTTGCCTGATATGTCTGACCACTTCAACCCAGGCCATTTCAATGGGATTACAATCGGTACTTTAGGACGGCCATACCATATCATTCAGTACTTTCTGTTTTTCCTTTGATGCAATGTAGTTCGTACAGTATGCCGACCGATGATTTGGGTCATTATTCTGTTGTAAGGTGAACCCTTTCCCTATTAATCGCAATCCACTTCGTATTGCATGATGCTGAAGTATGCGGTAGTACTGCTTCTGAGCCATACATTCTTCTATTCTCACAGTGTCGCCAACATCCCGGAACCATAATAGAACTCCACTGTGTTTAACTGCAGGTAGAACACACTCCTGGACTACCCTTTCCCTTAGAAATCGGCGAACGAATTTTCTCCTTCTGGTTCCAAAACTCTCGAACTTCGATTCATCGGTGAATAACACCTTCTTCCACTCTTCCGATGTCCAATTACGATGTTTTCTAGACCATTCAAGTCTCTTCAGTTTATTTATGGGCCTTAGAAGGGGTTTTCTTGCTGTGACAAATCCTTTCAAGCCGGCTTCAGTCTGTCTCTTTTTTACTGTTGCAACAGATATTGTTGTCATGTTCATTTCCACAAATTATGCACGAATTTGGGGCGTTGTTTTGAATCTATTTATCTTACTAGTAATTCTGATATATTTATCATCACCTTCAGTTGTTTTACAAGGCCGTCCTGGTCATGGTATGTCCTTATTGCTACCTGTTGCCTTCTGGTGGTGAAGCGTGTATTGCACTCCCCCTATAGATACACCACACTGTTTCGGAATTTGGCGAATAGATAACCTGCTTGGCTGAGTGCTACAATTGCAGCACGTTTTTCTATGGATATCTCCACTCGTGGAGCCATACTAGCGATGTGCACACTTCAATGTCACAAGGAACTGACGTGCGGGAACCACATGTTGCGTATCGTAGCAATGCTTGTCGTTCGATGCGGTCCTCACATCACTACGGGGAACAACACAGGTGCACCAAATGCGCCGTCCGTCGACAAATAGGTAAACAAACATATGAGATAGGTACATAACGTTTATGTACACAACATTGTTTGTTGGATACTATTGTATCTCGATGGCCACAAACAAAAATCATGCACGTGTACAACTGTTGTACTTTTCATTTGCTTCCTCAACCGTATCCACGGTATTAGACTTTATCTACAGAGAACTAGATGTCATTTAAAGGATGTATTGAAATTATTGAGCGGTAGTGTACGAGTCCGGATGGTTTTGATGGGATTGTATAGGCCTTTGTGCGTTTAATGGCTAACATTCTGTAAGTCCTCTTTTTGTTCTGTTAACTGTACGCTTCGTATTTAAATTGCATGATATTTGATATGTATCGCAGAAACCTGAAATAGCTACATAGCCAAAACTATATTTTAGGCGTACTTAGCAATCTGTTGAAACACGTATGTAACATAGCAGCGATGGCGAGGCATTGTAGCATCTGTGACCAGAGAGTTTGCGCTTGACCGCGCGAGTGTTGCGAGGGGTTCTCAGTCTGTCAGTAGTAGTCGTTGCGAGTCTGTCAGTAGTCGTTGCGAGTCTGTTAGTAGCTGTAGGCCAGTAGCAGTCAGTCAGTCGTTGCGAGTCTGTCAGTTCAGTCGTTGCGAGTCTGTCAGCTCTGTCTAGTTGAGAGCAGTACTCAGTCTGTAGTCGTCATGCAGAGCGGTCGGTCAGTAGTAGCAGCCCAGTGCGGTTGTGTGATGTAGGCGGTCGGCAACACTGGTCAAGATGAGGAATAAGGTATACTGTTAATTAATATAATCATTAGATAATGAAAAATTTTATTTATTGTAATTATTCTCCAACAAGTCTCCCAATAATAATTTTTTTATTTCAAAAGCATTTTCTCAAAAATTTAATTTTTTATTGAACTCAAGATTTCGTTGCACTTCCCATTTCATTCCACTTCTTTTGAAGAAAAATTCCACTAAAATCACAAAAAAAAAGAGAATATTATTATTTGCAATGCAGTTCCTCCAAGCGGTGCGCAACAACAAGAGCAGATATGTGACATCCATTTATTCTGAGGTAAGACTTTAATTCTGATTGTTTTACACAGGGCCAAAGACCGATATTTCGGTTTTATTGAATTTTCTTGTCACTGAATGGACTTTAATTTTTTGAAGGATTTATATTTGAGTCAGATTGCGAATTTCACATTTTTTGTTGCCATTGTCAGTACATTTCATTGTGGGCAGGTTACGCATAGAGCCATGTCCATCAGCATTTCTAATTAGTATCGTCCTTTTCTTTTAAAATTTTTGTGGGGAGGTTACACTTGGCTCCCATTTCTATTAAGTATTGTCATTTTTTTTTATTTCTTTTAAAATTGCGGTGGGGAGGTTACACTTGGCGACACCCAGTCCAGGATCGTATTTCGTTGAGAGTCTTTTGAGCAACAGTCAGATATCTGCTCTTATTTGCTTAGATATAATTAGGATTTAGCGCAACGCTTTTAATAATATTGTGACTTTCTCTCTACAGGTCAACGGCAATTTGTTGCTTTGTTGTATTTGTGTGTTGCTTTTGCATTGTGCTTATTTATTTTGTGAATAATTTTGACTATTGTTAAAATGCCGCGAAAGACTGTGAATAGTGTATCGCGAGGTATTATGAATGAAATTACCGACCCAAACAACTTTGCCGATAGGACATGCGACACGCAGTGTAATGATGACAATCCTGCGTTCACTAACAATCAGTGCATTCCAACCACTAGTGATGACTTTTACCCTGATGATGAACAAACGAACCCAATTGTCTCGTCTGTTAATTTGACGACAATTGACGCGGGACGCCCTATTATAATGAGCGATGCCCAGCTTAACACACCCCATTTGGAAAACTCAAGTGACGTACAGACGAATTTGTGTAATGAAAATGAACAGGATACACAAAGTACGACGGATTTATTTAATTCCGAAATAGTGAGTGACAGTGTAGGTCCGACTGATAAACCTTTCTGTAAATTACAGAATGACCAAATGGTCACGCAAAACGAGAAAATTCCAGATCCACCGCTAAACAGCACAGAGAATATAAACGCTAGTTTTGACTTGGTACGAATTATGAGAAGTTTGCTACAACAGCAAAGTGAGAAAATAGACAACAGTAGTAAAGATCTCAAACAACAACTTAGTGCAGATATCAAACAACTTAGGGAAGATAACAAACAACAGAATGAAAACCTCAAGCAACTTAGTGAACAGGTCAGACAACAAAATGAAAAATTTGACGACAATTCGAGGCAGCTTAGTGAACAAATTAGAGCTGTTGCCGCGCAGTGTCATGACACTAAGGAACAGTTGCGCGCGGAAATTGAGGCGTGTTCACAAAAAAAATAGCGAAGAAATTAAATCTGTTGCGCAAGAATTAAGAGAAATGCAAACAGTCGCAACAGAAACACTCAGAGACGAAATTAGCGGAGTCGCCAAACAGTGCTCTGAAAAAGCTACACAATTACGGAATGAGTTTAAAGCAATGACGGTAGAACTTTCGCGCACAATGGACGCAAAGATAGACGCGAAATTCGAACAGCAGAACACTCAGATTAACGAGCGCTTTAATCAGCACATACAGAACAGTGATACGCGTTTCCGCAAATTTATTCAAGATCAAAATAAAGTCAAACGTCAGGTTATGGAAACAATCACTGCACAAAGACAAGAGGACAAACGTAAAATATTCGCGAAAGCGAAGACGTATGTAGACAATAATATTACTACAGTGTCTGACAAAATTAATACCATAGAACAATTGAACGCGGAATTACGGGATGAAATTTATGACCTTAAATCAAAAACAGATACACACACAGTAAATATTCAAACAGTGACAGATAGATTCGAACAATTAGATCTAACACAGGATTGTGATGTTATCAAAGGTGATGTTAAAAAACTGAGCGAAACTACGCGCAAGTTGCAAAAACAGATTAATGCGTCTGATTCTAAAACCGATGATCAGGTTAAAATACTGACTGAAAAATGTGATGAATTGGCCAGTCGTATTGATGCTATCGAAAACACTAATGACAATAAATCAGACGATACTGCACCGGTTTCATTTATCCAAACGCCTGAATTTCAAAATTTACAGCAGACAATTAATGAGATCGATTCATCTCACAATACGTTACGTAGGAAGTTATCAAATTTACAACAAGAAGTAACAGAGATGAAAAACATTTCAGTTAATAACATGCCACAACAGACGCCACTTTATGAACATGTGTCAGAGTCACGCAGCGCGTATCAGGTGAGCAATTTACAGCAACTACGAGACTTAAAATCTGAAAAGCTACGCAACTTGAAATCCGAAATGACACAGACGAACAGATTCACATACAAACCTGAACGTGTTCTCAAATTCGGTGACGAGAACGTAGATTACGAGCAAATTTTATCCGCCAGAAAATGTAAAGAAAGTAATAATGACAGCGTACAGGTACACGCTTTGAGGTGTATACGACAATTTGTTTTTATGCTTTCACCGCAATTGCGTGTAATGCAGAAACTAGCTTTGAACCAGATGCGACAATTTATTTTCGTATATACTGAAACACGTATGTAACATAGCAGCGATGGCGAGGCATTGTAGCATCTGTGACCAGAGAGTATGCGCTTGACCGCGCGAGTGTTGCGAGCGGTTCTCAGTCAGTAGTCAGTCGTTGCGAGTCTGTCAGTTCACTCGTTGCGAGTCTGTCAGCTCTGTCTAGTTGAGAGCAGTACTCAGTCTGTAGTCGTCATGCAGAGCGGTCGGTCAGTAGTAGCAGCCCAGTGCGGTTGTGTGATGTAGGCGGTCGGCAACACTGGTCAAGATGAGGAATAAGGTATACTGTTAATTAATATAATCATTAGATAATGAAAAATTTTATTTATTGTAATTATTCTCCAACAAGTCTCCCAATAATAATTTTTTATTTCAAAAGCATTTTCTCAAAATTAATTTTTTTATTGAACTCAAGATTTCGTTGCACTTCCCATTTCATTCCACTTCTTTTGAAGAATAATTCCACTAAAATCAAAAAAAAAAAAAGGAGAATATTATTAATTGCAATGCAGTTCCTCCAAGCGGTGCGCAACAACAAGAGCAGATATGTGACATCCATTTATTCTGAGGTGAGACTTTAATTCTGATTGTTTTACACAGGGCCAAAGACCGATATTTCGGTTTAATTGTATTTTCTTGTCACTGAACGGACTTTAATTTTCCGTGAGGAATTTATATTTGAGTCAGATTGCGAATTTCACATTTTTGTTGCCATTGTCAGTACATTTCATTGTGCGCAGGTTACGTTTAGCGCAATGTCCATTAGCATCCCTAAATAATATTGGCCATTCTTTTAAATTTCTGTGGGGAGGTTACACTTGGCTCCCATTTGTATTAAGTATTGTCACTTACATTTCCTATAAAATTACGGTGGGGAGGTTACACTTGGCGACACCCAGTCCAGGATCGTATTTCGTTGAGAGTCTTTTGAGCAACAGTCAGATATCTGCTCTTATTTGCTTAAGTATAATTAGGATTTGGCGCTACGCTTTTATTAATCTTGTGACTTTCTCTCTACAGGTCAACGGCAATTTGTTGCTTTGTTGTATTTGTGTGTTGCTTTTGCATTGTGCTCATTTGTTTTGTGAAAAATTTTGACTATTGTAAAAATGCCGCGAAAGACTGTGAATAGTGTATCGCGAGGTATTTTGAATGAAATTACCGACTTAAACAGCGTGACCGGTAGTAATTATGACACGCAGTGTGATGATGACAATCCTGCGTTCACTAACAATCAGTGCATTCCAACCACTACTGATGACTTTTACCCTGATAATGAACAAACGAACTCAATTGTCTCGTCTGTTAATTGGTCGACAATTGATGACGCAGAACGCTCTATTGTAATGAGCGCTGCCGAGCTTAGCACACCCGATTTAGAAAATCCAAGTAATGTACAGACAAATTTGTCTAATGTAAATGGACAGTGTTCTGAAAGTACGACGGATCCATTTAATTCCGAAATAATGACCGACAGTGTACGTTCGACTGACAAATCTTTTTGCGAATTACGGAATGACCAAATGGTCACACAAAGCGCGACAATTCCAAGTACACAATCAAACAGCACAGATAATGGAGTAGGTAATGTTACTTTGGAACAATTTATGGCAATAATGCTACAGTTTAGGAACGAACAGAACGAAAAACAAGACAACTATAGTAAAGATCTCAAACAACTTAGTGAACAGGTCAGACAACAAAATGAAAAATTTGACGACAATTCGAGGCAGCTTAGTGAACAAATTAGAGCGGTTGCCGCGCAGTGCCATGACACTAAGGAACAATTGCGCGCGGAAATTGAGGCGTGTTCACAAAAAAATAGCGAAGAAATAAAGTCTGTTGCGCAAGAATTAAGGGAAATGCAGACAGCCGCAACAGAAACACTCAGAGACGAAATTAGCGAAGTCGCTAAACAATGCTCTGAAAAAGCTACACAATTACGGGACGAGTTTAAAGCAATAACGGTAGAACTTTCGCGCACTATGGACGCAAAGATAGACGCGAAATTCGAACAGCAGTACACTCAGATTAACGAGCGCTTTAGTCAGCACATACAGAACAGTAATACGCGTTTCCGCAGATTTATTCAAGATCAAAACAAAGTAAAACGACAAGTCATGGAAACAATCACTGCACAGAGACAAGAGGACAAACGTAAAATATTCGCGAAAGCGAAGACGTATGTAGACAATAATATTACTACAGTGTCCGACAAAATTAATACCATAGAACAATTGAACGCGGAATTACAGGATGAAATTTCTGATCTTAAAGCAAAAACAGATACACACACAGTAAATATTCAAACAGTGACAGATAGATTCGAACAACTAGATCTAACACAGGATTGCGATGTCATCAAAGGTGATGTTAAAAAACTGAGCGAAACTACGCGCAAGTGGCAAAAACAGATTAATGCGTCTGATTCTAAAACCGATGATCAGGTTAAAATACTGACTGAAAAATATGATGAATTGGCCAGTCGTATTGATGTTATCGAAAATACTAATGACAATAAATCAGACGATACTGCACCGGTTTCATTTATCCAAACACCTGAATTTCAAAATTTACAGCAGACAATTAATGAGATCGATTCGTCTAATAACACGTTGCATAGAAAATTGTCGAATTTACAACAAGAAGTAACAGAATTAAAAACTATTTCAGTCACCAATAACACATCACAACAGACGCCACTTTATGAACATTTGTCAGACTTACGCAGCGTGTATAATGTGAGCAATTTACAGCAACTACGCGACTTAAAATCCGAAAAGCCACGCGACTTAAAATCTGAAAAACTACGTAACTTGAAGTACGAAATGACACAGACAAACAGACTTTCACACAAACCCGAACGTGTTTTCAAATTCAATGACGAGAACGTAGATTACGAGCAATTTTTATCCGCCAGAAAATCTAAGGAATTTAATAATGACAGCGTACAGGTACACACTTTGCACTGTATACGACAATTTACCTTTGTACATTCACCGCTATTGCGTGTAATGCAGAAACTAGCTTTGAACCAGATGCGACAATTTGCTATTGCATTTTCATCAGCATTGCCTGTAATGAGGAAACTTGAATTAACATGGTTACAACAATTTGGTTTTGGGATTTTACCGCCATTGCCTGCAACGCAAAAGCTAAAATTTATTTCCAGTGCGTAAATGACCTCAGGGGATTCATTACGCTTTAATGAATATGTGCCGTAGCGAGCATAGGGCCCCGAGCTGTAGTAGTGCTGTTTCATCTTTAGTTTTCTGCACTGCTGCCTTCTCTTCTACTATCCTTTATATCTATCAAAACTGCTCTTTAACTATTGCTCTACGTAGGATTAAGAATATGTAATGAAAACCAGATATGACAAACTTTTACCGAATGTGACAGTTATCAGTAGGCACTCCCGTAATGACAACTACCGCCGTAACTTTATTAACAGATAAAATCGTAATCATCAGTATGTACAAAATTTTCGGCAGTCGCAACCACATTTTTGTAACAATAGATGTTTTTCACCACAATAGCATGAAAGTCAACCGCTTAGCATACCTAACCAACAATGCAGTCTACAAGGTCAACCAGGCTTTAATGTTTCGCCGCGTGCACGTATAGTCCCAGCTCCAACAAATGGTAACGCATGGCAGCAAAGAAATAACTACATAACTACGTACAGACAACACACCATTTCAACTCGTATCGCAATGCGCCGTATAGAAATTACTATCATGACAGACGTAAAAATAACGAGCACAATTTTCAGCGTACATTTAATAACAGTCGATCTTTTCAGCAGCAAGAACATCAGCAACAACGAATAATCATGAATGATCCAAACAATAGGTGTCATCTATAGCGTAACACGTCAGTAAGAAATAACAGAACAGTTCATATAGTGGATATGCCACAACATTCTCCCGTAAATAATAACACGTACGATAGATTTTAACCAGACACAGTACAGATTGCATATTACAGTAACGCAAACATTACTTTTGACACGCAGAATTTTGCTCACGAGAATGTTATTTGAAACATGCTCTGTTGAATGCACCACTGTTATCGCACCCAGATCTTACCAGAAATTTCTCCATTGCCACCGACAGTTCTAACACCGCTTTAGGCGTACACATTTTCCAGGAAATTGAAGAAGACGGCTCTATAATAATTAAAAACATCGCATTTGCAAGCCGCATTCTGTCACCTGCTGAGCGAAATTACTCCGTTACAGAACTTGAAACATTATGTGTTGTATGGGCTTTTATGAGATTTAGGCACTTTCTTTATGGCAGACATACCACCGTCTACACAGACCACAGAGCAATACAGTTTTTACTTTCGGCTAAATTTACTCACGACAGATTAAGCAGATGGAAACTTTATTTGCAAGAATTTAATTTTACGATTGTTCACATTCCCGGCACACAAAATGTTATAGCAGACGCACTATCGCGTTCTCTCGGCAACAATCAGCAAGACGTAGCAACCAACTTCTGCAAAACAAATTTCAGTGTCATGTACATTCAGCAAGTTGCATTTGAAAACTTTATTTCATCGTCATTACAGGACATAGCAAAGGAGCAAAATAAAGATAATGTGTGGAAAGAAATTAAACAGCTTTGGCAAGATAAGAATAATGTTACGATTAGAAACCACTACACTGTACGCAATGACATTCTGTTTCGCCGCTCTCATCCTGACAGCAACAATTGGTTATTATGCATTCCTGATGAACTGGTTAATAAATTAATCTGGTACACTCATCTAAGTTACGCACATTACGGAGCACGAAAATGTTTTCTTATACTGAGACAGAACTGTTATTTTACTAACATGGAAAAACGTATACGACGAGTTTTAGCGTCTTGTAAAATTTGCCAGAAAGCTAAATCAGACACCACTTCACATATTCCTCCGTTATATCCCATTATACCTGTTAAATTAAGACACATGGCCGCTGTAGATATTTTTGGTCCGATTCCCAGAACTAACAGAGGTTTTTGCTACATATTTGTCGCTGTTGAGCTCACTTCAAAATTTGTTACTTTCACTCCATTACGCAAAGCTACTGCTAAAACTGTTTCAAATGCATTTATAAAACATTTTCTATCTCATGTAGGGCATGTAATGAAAGTAATTTCTGACAATGGATCTCAATTTCGTAGTAGCGTATGGACACGCATGTTACGAGCCAGAAACATTTCTCCGATCTATATATCCAAGTACCACGCTTCTTCGAACCCTTGTGAAAGATTAATGAAGGAAATTGGTAAGCTGTGCCGAATATACTGCCACAAAAGACATATTGATTGGGATACACACATACTCTCATTCCAAGATGTAATTAATTCCATTCCAAATGAATCCACTATGCTATCTCCGACTGTTATACTGAAAAACGTTGAACCACCGAACAAAATTAAAGAATTAATAGAATTTCCCAAAAACCGTCGCCTACGACACCACGAAATAATTGACATTGCGCTGAACAACATCAAACGTGCCGCAGAGCGCCGGAGAAGACAGCAAAAACAGGTTTGTACACGCCGCGACTTTCACGTTGGACAGAAGATATTAGTACGTACACACTATTTATCCAGCAAATTAAAAGGTAAGTGCCGTAAATTTGAACTTCTATACGCAGGTCCATATCGGATTCGCAGCATCCCTCACCCCAATGTTGTACACGTCGAAACTTTGAGAACCAGAAAATCGAAAGGCAATCACCATATCTCAAACATTAAACCGTTTATTGAATGAAGACACTTTATGATTCAACACGCTATGATGCCATTTACTAATGCAATTAAATTCACGTGACTAATTACTGATGATTATCGTATTTTTTCTTGGCAAGTGCCCGGCAAGGTAAGGTTAGCAGGTCGCTTTTCTTGTCGTTACACATCAGACCGTGCACATTTTCCACTTTTTTTTGTGGGTATGATTGTACTCCAGTTTTGTTTGTATGTATTGTGAAATAGTTAAGATATAACACACAACAGTCGACTTTGACATTTTTTTTTGCCCTATGACATCTCAACATCGTGACTGTTTTACATTTTTTTTTTTTTGCTGCCGCATTGTATTATTCTGTGTACATTTTTGCATCTGAACACTGTCAACGTCTTTAACATATTACGTTTTCTGTCATATTATGCTGTATGGTTAATTGTGTCACCATAAACCAGTCATTATTTAGTGGGTATATGATTTAAATGCAGGACATTAATCTTTGTTCATCAATTTCAGAAAGGAATGATGATTCTAAGAAATAAATTTAACATAAATGGGAATTTCACCTACGGAATAAACGAAAGGAGATGCAATAACTTTATGAGGAAGAGTAAATGGATCAGGATTAACAAGCATTAACAAGACTATACTATACTCAGCACAGAATAGCAGTCTTAACTAATTTTTTCTTTCAGATTACAAGGTGATTGATGCAGGCTGTCAGAGAGAACTACACATCTTAGTTTTAGTGATGAAATATGCTAGAGATAAGGAATAGTTATGTAATGAGTAATGAAGTGATTTTTTGCAGATGATAATGAATACTGATGAATAATGATGAAGGAAATGGTATTATGAATAATGGAGTTTTTCTTTACAGGTGATGATAATGGTGAAGTTATGATAATGTGGATAATGAAGTTTTTTCTTTACAGATGAGGATAATGTTGAAGTAATGTATTTATGCTACGTAGTTATTTAAGTATTTGTTGCAGTTTGCTTTGACAGCAGGTGTTACATTGCATAGTAGGATGACTGAAAGTTTTGGAAAGGACAGCTATGGAATACATTTTTATACACACTTCACTGCCTGTTAATTCGAAGTTCACTACTTTTCAGCATAGTGTGCGTTTCTTCTTTCAGGTCAATAATCCGTTTTTGTATTTTTTCCAGGAGAAGTTTTTCATGACACTTACTAAACCTGTTAGTTATTATACCTGTTCTAGTACTTGCATTTTTATATTTTTACCCATTTTTGTCTATCATTTATAAATGTGATCACATGTACTGCCTTGTTACATAATCTTGCTACAGCTGACTCATGACGAATGACGTTACCTATCCTCATTTGCAGCAATAGGTCAAAAGCGAAAAGTATTATGCCTCAGCAATTAATTATCGATCCCAACGCAATGCATTGCTAACAAAAAACATGTATTACCAGTCCCACATAATGTCACTAGTTTATGATAATTCTGAATAATACTGATTAGCTCTAAATAGTATGTCACTTGAGTAATGACTTCTTAATGAGACAACAAAAATACACATATATATAAAATAATGCTTAGTAACTGGCTAGTAATTGCCACTGTTATTGTAATGAGTACTTGTAATGCCCATGATTATTAATGCTATGACTGTAATTAACTGATTTTTAATAATGACTTCGTAATAATCTGAATAATACTGAATGATGATTCTATTCAATACTTGCTGGCCACTGAGTGCCAATAATTCATGTCACTCCACGAATTGTTATTAATTATGCCATTGATTAGCTCTTGTTTCCAATGTTGATACTTTGTAACCAGAAAGGAATGTGACTGTTTAATAATGCTTTGTAATTAGGAGAAGGCTAATAATTCTTACTATATTGGAATTTCAAATGATTAATTAACGATGCCATACTTTGTTATTGGAAATGAATGTGACTGTTTCATAATGCTTTGTAATTAATTAAGGCTAATAATTCTTACTATATTGAAATGACAAATGATCAATTAATTAACTGTAATTAGACAAATGATTAATTAACGACAAATGAATAATTAACTGTAATTAGGAAAAGGCTAATGATTATTATTGGAATGACAAGTGATTAATTAACTGTAATTAGGAGAAGGTTAATGATTCTTAATTATACTCTGTAACTGAAAAGAATGCAATTATTTCATAATGCTTTGTAACCAGGAAAAGAAGGCTACTGATTCTATGTACAACAATTAATGAACATTTTTCTGTAATACTACATACTTGGTACAGAAATGTTCAATAACTGGGCTATGAATGCCACAAACTACTAATTAAGTCTGTAATTGTCAATATTATGTGACATAATGTCCTTCTCCTCATAAGCTAACTACCCTGAATTACTGCAATGTCCATTTGTCCTGTTTATCCTAGTGATCATGGAGCACTATCTTTGGTTTTGCACTAATTCTACGTTGGTGTGCCTTGTAAGAGTGTGGTGTTGACACGACATGCTGTCCACCACCGTGAGCAATGAAGACGTTATTATGGTCCCACTGTTTGGTGTACCTAATGTACTGCCAAAATGAAAACATGGAACATTACTACGACAGTTCAGTGTCTTTGCTACACTGATAAATTCTGATGGGAAAAGAACTTCAAGTTGTGTCACTTGGTGTTGTACTTCTGTGGAAAGATATGGACTTTCAGAGCAGCTGTGTGCAATCTAAAGTGCTACAACCATGATGCAATCCTTCCCTTCCCTATCCTGATTCTTGTCACATAAAGAAAAAATTTTTTGGTAACATCATTTATGTTCATAGGTTATACATTTTTCGATTCGCTAAACTCCAGTGTGAGTACACTTATGTCACTGGTCGACATGATGTTTGCCATTATGTTTATTTGTTGTGAAAATGCTAAAGACATTTTTCAGTGCATGTACACTTGTCAACATAATATTTTTTGCCAGTCTGTTTATTTGTTCTGAATATGCTAAAGAATTTTTTCAGTGCCTGTGCACTTTATCTGTCAAAAAATTTGTATATACTTTTTTCTGATTTGCTACTATGTTTTGTACTCACATTTTGTCTTTGTCTGATATATTTTGTACTTAGTGCGTGTGCACAACATTTAAATATTCTGTAAGTTGTAGAATTTTGTTAATTAAAGAAAAATTTTGCCACGATTGGCAAGTCCAAATGACTCACCATCGCTGCCAAATTTTTGCCCCCCCAGTGGAGGGTTATGAAACACGTATGTAACATAGCAGCGATGGCGAGGCATTGTAGCATCTGTGACCAGAGAGTATGCGCTTGACCGCGCGAGTGTTGCGAGCGGTTCTCAGTCAGTAGTCAGTCGTTGCGAGTCTGTCAGTTCAGTCGTTGCGAGTCTGTCAGCTCTGTCTAGTTGAGAGCAGTACTCAGTCTGTAGTCGTCATGCAGAGCGGTCGGTCAGTAGTAGCAGCCCAGTGCGGTTGTGTGATGTAGGCGGTCGGCAACACTGGTCAAGATGAGGAATAAGGTATACTGTTAATTAATATAATCATTAGATAATGAAAAATTTTATTTATTGTAATTATTCTGCAACAAGTCTCCCAATAATAATTTTTTATTTCAAAAGCATTTTCTCAAAATTAATTTTTTTATTGAACTCAAGATTTCGTTGCACTTCCCATTTCATTCCACTTCTTTTGAAGAATAATTCCACTAAAATCAAAAAAAAAAAGGAGAATATTATTAATTGCAATGCAGTTCCTCCAAGCGGTGCGCAACAACAAGAGCAGATATGTGACATCCATTTATTCTGAGGTAAGACTTTAATTCTGATTGTTTTACACAGGGCCAAAGACCGATATTTCGGTTTAATTGTATTTTCTTGTCACTGAACGGACTTTAATTTTCCGTGAGGAATTTATATTTGAGTCAGATTGCGAATTTCACATTTTTGTTGCCATTGTCAGTACATTTCATTGTGCGCAGGTTACGTTTAGCGCAATGTCCATTAGCATCCCTAAATAATATTGGCCATTCTTTTAAATTTCTGTGGGGAGGTTACACTTGGCTCCCATTTGTATTAAGTATTGTCACTTACATTTCCTATAAAATTACGGTGGGGAGGTTACAATACAACAGCGTTGCGTGTAATGAGGAAACTTGAATTAACATGGTTACAACAATTTGGTTTTGGAATTTTACCGGCATTGCCTGTAACGCAAAAACTAAAATTTATTCTCAGTGCGTAATAGACCTCAGGGGATTCATTACGCTTTAATGAATATGTGCCGTAGCGAGCATAGGGCCCCGAGCTGTAGTAGTGCTGTTTCATCTTTAGTTTTCTGCACTGCTGCCTTTTCTTCTACTATCCTTTATATCTATCCAAACTGCTCTTTAACTATTGCTCTACCTAGTATTAAGAAACGAGTAATGAAAACCGGATATGAGAAATATTTTACCGAATGTGACAATTTTCAGTAGGCACTCCCGTAATGACAACTACCGCCGTAATTTTAATTACAGATAAAATCGTAATCATCAGTATGTACAAAATTTTCAGCAGTCGCAACCATATTTTTGTAACAATAGATGTTTTTCACCGCAACAGCATGAAAGTCAGCCGCTTAGCATACCTAACCAACAATGCAGTCTACAAGGTCAACCAAACTTTAATGTTTCGCCGCGTGCACGTATAGTCCCTGGTATAACAAATAGTAACGCACGGCAGCAAAGCAATAACTACGTACAGACAACACACTATTTCAACTCGTATCGCAATGCGCCGTATAGAAATTACTATCAGGACAGATGTAAAAAGAATGATGAGCACAATTTTCAGCGTACATTTAATAACAGTCGATCTTATGAGCAGCAACAACATCAGCAACAACAAATAATCATGAATGAAACAGACAATAGGTGTCATCCATAGCGTAACACGTCAGTAAGAAATAACAAAGCAGTTCATATAGTGGATATGCCACAATATCCTCCCGTAAATAACAACACGTACGATAGAATTTAACCAGATACAGCACAGATTGCATATTACAGTAACGCAAACATTACTTTTGACACGCAGAATTTTGCTCACGAGAATGTTATTTGAAACATGCTTTGTTGAATGCTCCACTTTTATCGCAGCCAGATCTTACTAGAAATTTTTCCATTGCCACCGACAGTTCCAACACCGCTTTAGGCGTACACATTTTCCAGGAAATCAAAGAAGATGGTTCAATAGTAATCAAAAACATCGCATTTGCAAGTCGCATTTTGTCACCTGCTGAGCGAAATTATTCTGTTACAGAACTTGAAACATTATGTGTTGTATGGGCTTTCACGAGATTTAGGCATTTTCTTTATGGCAGACACACCACCGTTTACACTGACCATAGAGCCATACAATTTTTACTTTCAGCCAAATTCACTCACGATAGATTAAGTAGATGGAAACTGTATTTACAGGAATTTAATTTTACGATTGTTCACATTCCCGGCACACAAAATGTTATAGCAGACGCACTATCGCGTTCTCTCGGCAACAATCAGCAAGACGTAGGAACCAACTTCTGCAAAACAAATTTCAGTGTCATGTACATTCAGCAAGTCGCATTTGAAAACTTTATTTCATCGTCACTACAGGACATAGCGCAAGAGCAAAATAAGGACAATGTGTGGAAAGAAATTAAACACCTTTGGCAAGATAGGAAAAATGTTACGATTAGAAACCATTACACTGTAAGCAATAACATTCTGTTTCGCCGCTCTCATCCTGACAGCAACAATTGGTTATTATGCATTCCTGACGAACTGGTTAACAAACTAATTTGGTACACTCATTTAAGTTACGCACATTACGGAGCACGAAAATGTTTTCTTATACTGAGACAGAACTGTTATTTTACTAACATGGAAAAACGTATACGACGAGTTTTAGCGTCTTGTAAAATTTGCCAGAAAGCTAAATCAGACACCACTTCACATATTCCTCCGTTATATCCCATTATACCTGTGAAATTGAGACACATGGCCGCTGTAGATATTTTTGGTCCGATTCCGAGAACTAACAGAGGTTTTTGCTACATTTTTGTCGCTGTTGAGCTCACTTCAAAATTTGTTACTTTCACTCCGTTACGCAAAGCTACTGCCAAAACTGTTTCAAATGCATTTGTAAAACATTTTCTATTTCATGTAGGGCATGTAATGAAAGTAATTTCTGACAATGGATCTCAATTTCGTAGTAGCGTATGGACACGCATGTTACGAGCCAGAAACATTTCTCCGATCTATATATCCAAGTACCACGCTTCTTCGAACCCTTGTGAAAGATTAATGAAAGAAATTGGTAAGCTGTGCCGAATATACTGCCACAAAAGACATATTGATTGGGATACACACATACTCTCATTCCAAGATGTAATTAATTCCATTCCAAATGAATCCACTATGCTATCTCCGACTGTTATACTGAAAAACGTTGAACCACCGAACAAAATTAAAGAATTAATAGAATTTCCCAAAAGTCGTCGCCTACGACACCACGAAATGATTAACATTGCGCTGAACAACATCAAACGTGCCGCAGAGCGCCGGAGAAGACAGCAAAAACAGGTTTGTACACGCCGCGACTTTCACGTTGGACAGAAGATATTGATACGTACACACTATTTATCCAGTAAATTAAAAGGTAAGTGCAGTAAATTTGAACTTCTATACGCAGGTCCATATCGGATTCGCAGCATCCCTCACCCCAATGTTGTACACGTCGAAACTTTGAGAACCAGAAAATCGAAAGGCAATCACCATATATCAAACATTAAACCGTTTATTGAGTGAAACCACTGTATGATTCAACACACTATGATGCCATTTACTAAAGCAATTATATTTATGTGACTACTTATTGATGATTATCGTGTTTTTTCTTGGCAAGTGCCCGGCAAGGTAAGGTTAGCAGGTCGCTCTTCTTGTCATTACACATCAGACCGTGCACATTTTCCATTTTTTTGTGTATGTGACTGTACTCCAGTTTTGTTTGTATGGACTATGAAATAGTTAAGATATAACACACACCAGTCGACTTTGACATTTTTTTTGCCTTATGACATCTCAACATCGTGACTGTTTCACATTTTTTTTGCTGCTGCATTGTATTATTCTGTGTATATCTTTGTTTTTGAACACTGTCAATGTTTTTGACATATTACGTTTTCTGTCATGTTATGCTGTAGGGTTAATTATGTTACCATAAACCAGTCATTATCTAGTGGGTATATGATTTAAATGCAGGACATTAATCTTTGTTCATCAATTTCAGAAAGGAATGATGATTCTAAGAAATAAATTTAACATAAATGGAATTTCACCTACGGAATAAACGTAAGGAGAAGCAATAACTTTATGAGGAAGAGTAAATGGATCAGGATTAACAAACATTAACAAGAATATACTATACTCATCGAAGAATAGCAGTCTTAACTAATTTTTTCTTTCAGAATACAAGGTGATTGATGCAGGCTGTCAGACTGAACTACACATCTTAGTTTTAGTGATGAAATATGCTAGAGATAAGGAATAGTTATGAAATGAGTAATGAAGTGATTTTTTGCAGATGATAATGAATACTGATGAATAATGATGAAGGATATGATGTTATGAATAATGAAGTTTTTCTTTACAGGTGACAGATGAGGATAATGTTGAAGTTATGTATTTATGCTACGTAGAAATTTAAGTACTTGTTGCAGTTTGCTTTGACAGCAGGTGTTACATTGCATAGTAGGATGACGGAAAGTTTTGGAAAGGACAGCTATGGAACACATTTTATACACATTTCACTACTTGTTAATTCGAAGTTCACTACTTTTCAGCATAGTGTGCGTTTCTTCTTTCAGGTCAATAATCCGTTTTTGTATTTTTTTCCAGGAGAAGTTTTTCATGACACTTACTAAACCTGTTACTTATTATACCTGTTCTAGTACTTGCATTTTTATATTTTTTACCCATTTGTGTTTATCATTTATAAATGTGATCACATGTACTGCCTTGTTACATAATCTTGCTACAGCTGACTCATGACGAATGACGTTACCTATCCTCATTTGCAGCAATAGGTCAAAAGCAAAAAGTATTATACCTCAGCAATTAATTATCGATCCCAACGCAATGCATTGCTAACAAAAAACATGTATTACCAGTCCCACATAATGTCACTAGTTTATGATAATTCTGAATAATACTGATCAACTCTGAATAGCATGTCACTTGATTAATGACCTCTTAATGAGACTATATTCAAAATAATGCTTTGTCACTAGCTAATAACTGCCACTGTCTATTATAATGATACTACGTATAATGCCTGTGATTATTAATGATTTGACTGTAATTAACTGATTTTAATAATGCCTTTGTAATGATCTGAATACTACTGAAGGAGGAACACTGTTTATTGTAATGTTACCACTTATAATGCTTGTGATTACTAATGATTTGACTGTAATTAACTGATTTTAATAATGCCTTTGTAATGATCTGAATACTACTGAATGAGGAACACTGTTTATTGTAATGAGTACTTGTAATGCCCATGATTATTAATGCTATGACTGTAATTAACTGATTTTTAATAATGACTTCGTAATAATCTGAATAATACTGAATGATGATTTTATTCAATACTTGCTGGCCACTGAGTGCCAATAATTAATGTCACTCCACGAATTGTTATTAATTATGCCATTGATTAGCTCTTGTTTCCAATGTTGATACTTTGTTGTTGGAAATGAATGTGACTGTTTCATAATGCTTTGAAATTAGGAAAAGACTAATGATTCTTAATAGATTGGAATGACACATAATTAATTAACTATGGTACTGTTTAATAATGCTTTGTAATTAATTAAGGCTAATAATTCTTACTATATTGAAATGACAAATGATCAATTAATTAACTGTAATTAGACAAATGATTAATTAACGACAAATGATTAATTAACTGTAATTAGGAAAAGGCTAATGATTATTGGAATGACAAATGATTAATTAACTGTAATTAGGAGAAGGTTAATGATTCTTGATTATACTCTGTAACTGAAAAGAATGCGATTATTTCATAATGCTTTGTAACCAGGAAAGGAAGGCTACTGATTCTATGTACAACAATTAATGAACATTTTTCTGTAATACTACATACTTGGTACAGAAATGTTCAATAACTGGGCTATGAATGCCACAAACTACTAATTAAGTCTGTAATTGTCAATATTATGTGACATAATGTCCTTCTCCTCATAAGCTAACTACCCTGAATTACTGCAATGTCCATTTGTCCTGTTTATCCTAGTGATCATGGAGCACTATCTTTGGTTTTGCACTAATTCTACGATGGTGTGCCTTGTAAGAGTGTGGTGTTGACACGACATGCTGTCCACCACCGTGAGCAATGAAGACATTATTATGGTCCCACTGTTTGGTGTACCTAATGTACTGCCAAAATGAAAACATGGAACATTACTACGACAGTTCAGTGTCTTGGCTACACTGATAACTTCTGATGGGAAAAGATCTTCAAGTTGTGTCACTTGGTGTTGTACTTCTGTGGAAAGATATGGACTTTCAGAGCAGCTGTGTGCAATCTAAAGTGCTACAACCATGATGCAATCCTTCCCTTCCCTATCCTGATTCTTGTCACATAAAGAAAAAATTTTTTGGTAACATCATTTATGTTCATAGGTTATACATTTTTCGATTCGCTAAACTCCAGTGTGAGTACACTTATGTCACTGGTCGACATGATGTTTGCCATTATGTTTATTTGTTGTGAAAATACTAAAGACATTTTTCAGTGCATGTGCACTTTGGACATGATTTTTTTTTTTTGCCATTATGTTTATTTGTTGTGAAAATGCTAAAGACATTTTTCAGTGCATGTACACTTGTCAACATAATATTTTTTGCCAGTCTGTTTATTTGTTCTGAATATGCTAAAGAATTTTTTCAGTGCCTGTGCACTTTATCTGTCAAAAAAATTTGTATATACTTTTTTCTGATTTGCTACTATGTTTTGTACTCACATTTTGTCTTTGTCTGATATATTTTGTACTTAGTGCGTGTGCACAACATTTAAATATTCTGTAAATTGTAGAATTTTATTAATTAAAGAAAAATTTTGCCGCGCTTGGCAAGTCCAAATGACTCACCATCGCTGCCAAATTTTTGCCCCCCCAGTGGAGGGTTATGAAACACGTATGTAACATAGCAGCGATGGCGAGGCATTGTAGCATCTGTGACCAGAGAGTTTGCGCTTGACCGCGCGAGTGTTGCGAGCGGTTCTCAGTCTGTCAGTAGTAGTCGTTGCGAGTCTGTCAGTAGTCGTTGCGAGTCTGTTAGTAGCTGTAGGCCAGTAGCAGTCAGTCAGTCGTTGCGAGTCTGTCAGTTCAGTCGTTGCGAGTCTGTCAGCTCTGTCTAGTTGAGAGCAGTACTCAGTCTGTAGTCGTCATGCAGAGCGGTCGGTCAGTAGTAGCAGCCCAGTGCGGTTGTGTGATGTAGGCGGTCGGCAACACTGGTCAAGATGAGGAATAAGGTATACTGTTAATTAATATAATCATTAGATAATGAAAAATTTTATTTATTGTAATTATTCTCCAACAAGTCTCCCAATAATAATTTTTTTATTTCAAAAGCATTTTCTCAAAAATTTAATTTTTTATTGAACTCAAGATTTCGTTGCACTTCCCATTTCATTCCACTTCTTTTGAAGAAAAATTCCACTAAAATCACAAAAAAAAGAGAATATTATTATTTGCAATGCAGTTCCTCCAAGCGGTGCGCAACAACAAGAGCAGATATGTGACATCCATTTATTCTGAGGTAAGACTTTAATTCTGATTGTTTTACACAGGGCCAAAGACCGATATTTCGGTTTTATTGAATTTTCTTGTCACTGAATGGACTTTAATTTTTTGAAGGATTTATATTTGAGTCAGATTGCGAATTTCACATTTTTTGTTGCCATTGTCAGTACATTTCATTGTGGGCAGGTTACGCATAGAGCCATGTCCATCAGCATTTCTAATTAGTATCGTCCTTTTCTTTTAAAATTTTTGTGGGGAGGTTACACTTGGCTCCCATTTCTATTAAGTATTGTCATTTTTTTTTATTTCTTTTAAAATTGCGGTGGGGAAACGTAAATGTTCGTCGTAGATCTCCGAAAGTTCTTCACCGATTGCTTTGAAATTTCGACATCATCTTGCATTCCAAAACATACGCGTTTTTATATTTACATTGTAAAAAAAATGGCTCTGAGCACTATGCAACTTAACTTCTGAGGTCATCAGTCACCTAGAACTTAGAACTAATTAAACACAACTAACCTAAGGACACCCATGCCCGAGGCAGAATTCGAACCTGTGACCGTAGCGGTCGCGCGGTTCCAGATTGTAGCGCCTAGAACCGCACGGCCACTCCGGCCGGCATTTAAATTGTAGCGTCATGCATTATATAGATACATAGATACTTATTTAATATTAGAGGGGGTACGTTGTTAGAAAAACCTCATGTCAGTTGTTTAAAATTCTAAATCTCCGAAAATTCTTCACCTATTCCTTTCAAATTTTACCCGCGCGGGTAGCCGCATGGTCTTAGGCGTCTTACCCCTTGCCCGCCACCCCCCCCCCTCCTCATCCCCCCGTCGGAGGTTAGAGTCCTCCCTCGGGCATGAGTGTGTGTGTTGTCCTTAGCGTAAGTTAGTTTAATTAGTGTGCAAGCCTAGGGACCGATGATCTCAGCAATTTGGTCCCATAGGAACTTACCATAAATTTCCAAATTTTCAAATTTTCATACAATGTCGCTGTCGAATACGAGAATGTTTTAATATACCTACCGGAGTTCCTATATACAGGGCGTTCAAAAAAAACCTATGAGCTTTAGGAACAGGTTTCTTACAACGAAACAAGAAAAAATGCCTAGTAAACACGCGGTCTAAAATGCATACCGCAAGGGCTATAGCCACGTGTTCATCTTCGATAGTATGAAATAGGTCTCTTCTACTGCAAAGGTTTCACTTTCCATATTTTGGGAGGAGGTAGTATTCACAAATTTTGACACAATGTTGCATTTGTATACGCAAGTGTTTTTATGTTCCTATTTTTAACACACACACACACACACACACACACACACACGTACACGTACACGCACACACACACACACACACACACACACACACACACACACACACAGAGGGTGTTTCACTAAATGTGTTTGCCTCTGTAAGTTACGAAGTAATAGGCGACGGAAATATTTATTGCGGTAGGTCACCATAAGAAACGTTACACTGTCTGCGGAGCTATTATCGTAGTTTATTGTGTTATTAATCAAAGAGTTACAGCAAAAAGACACAATTTTTTAAGTGGAACAATAGTTGTTTCTATCTTGCACTGGAATCAGTAACACCATCTGTCTACACTCAATTTAAATTACGTTCCTATCGCTTTTAGTTTGGGAGCTACAATCCTTCAAAGTTTCAGGGGCAGATACCACACGCTGTGCATAATACATGGCTGTGTGGTGGGTGATGGATGTTCTGACGGTGGGAAGTTGATTTAAATGAGGTGTTCAAATGTGTGTCCATGTTTCTGCAATGCGCCTTCGAAAGGATCTTTGGACGAGATGTAACATCGCCGGTGTCACAGAGCAACATGCGTCCTCAATGCGCCGTTTTAGATCATCTGGGGATGTGGGCTCAGTCAGATAAACACGATCCTTTAGATATCCCCACAAAAGGAAATCTAATGGTGTTAAATCGGGTGACCTTGCGGGTCATGAATGAGGACCATGGCGCCCCAACCACCTTCCTGCAAACCTGTTGTTTAGTTCTTCCACAACAGCACGCGCAGAATGGGCTGGGTGACCATCGTGCTGCATCCACATATGGACTCTCGTGTGTAGACACACATGTTGAAGGAGAACACCCAAACTGTCGACTATAAACGTGCGATATAACTCACCTGTCAGTGTACCTGGGAAGTAGTGTGGACCGATGATTTCATACCCAAGGATTCAACACCATACATTAGTAGTCCACCTGCGTTGACGGTCGACAGGTCGTACCCACCGAGGATTGTCTGCGGCCCAGTAGTGCACGTTATGGTAATTCACTGCTCCATAATTTGTGAACGTGGACTCATCAGAGAACATAACACCTTGTAAAGACTCCAGCGTGAAATTACGCATGGTCCATTCACAGAATGTAACTCTCGCACGCAAATCGTTCCCATGCAGCTCCTGGGTCAGTGACAGGCGGCACGGGTGAAACCTGTGGCCGTGTACTATACGCCACACAGATGTGAGACTGACACTAGCGACTGCAGCAATGGCTCGTAAGCTGACATGAGGATCGTGGTGTACTGCAGCTAAAACAAACACCTTCGTCTCCTCACTTCTTGCAGTTCTTCGTCTGTTACTGCTGCGCATTATCAAGCTGCCTGTTTCCCTAAATCGTAATGGCTGCCGGAGTTCTTCGCCTAGGACAAATCACGGCGTACGCCATGGCTGCTTCAGTGGCATCGTGTCGGCAGTCGCCGAGCATCAGCAACATGTCAACGAACTCGTTGTTCGTGTATGCCACCTTCATCCGATGTCAGTAACTGTGGTATATTGAGCCCCGTTTGCATGTGTGGCTCGAACTGTCGGGTGTACAGCCGTGTGCGGCGACAGTCGGCAATCTAGCAGCGCATCGAGGGAGCTTCTCGCTCCGTGACACCGGCGACGTTACAACTCGGCCGCATCACATTTATAAGGCGTATTGCGTCATGCGCAGCGTGTGTGGTATCTGCCCCTGAAACTTTGAAGGGTTGTTGCTCCCAAACTAAAAGTGATAGGAATGTAATTTAAATTGACGTATTCTTGGCAGAAATCAAACCTCCATTTGGATCGGACTTCCTTAACTCTTGTGCAAAAAGGTGTGCAGTATACTGCTGCATCCATTTTCAATAAGCTGCCACTCGAATTCAAAAATCTTAGCAGTAATCCACGCGCTTTCAGATCGAAACTGAAGAGTTTCCTCATGGGTCACTCCTTCTATTCTGTCGTGGAGTACCTTGAAAAATTAAGCTGATTCTCACTGTACTGCTGATAGCGTTTGCTTAAGCTCATGGACTGATTTTCTTTCAGGTTCATGAACATTTATTTTTATCCGTTATTACTTTTATGTTGTAAGTTCATGTACTGACATGTTCCATGACCTTGGAGATTTGCTCCACAATTTGGTCCTACGGAACTTGACATGTAAATAAATAAATAAATAACAGCTGGTGTTACTGATTCCAGTGCAAGATAGAAACAACTATTGTTCCATTTAAAAAAATTGCATCTTTTTGCTGTAACTCTTTGGATAACAACACAATAAACTTCGTTAATTAGTCAGCAGACAGTGTAACGTTTCTTGTGGTGATGGTGACCTACTGCAATAAATACTTACAGAGACAAACACACACACACACACACACACACATATATATATATATATATATATATATATATATATATGTGTGTGTGTGTGTGTGTATGTGTGTGTTTGTGTCTGTAAGTATATATATATATATATATATATATATATATATATATATATATATATATATATATATATATATGATGAAGCCAAATTCGCGCACTCGGGCTTCGCAGCGCGACTCCTCACATGCCAGCGATAAAAAAATGCGCTCTTCCCAAAATTTCGTGTGACGAGTAAATATATCTGGCTGAAAAAGGACGTTAAAGAGTGGCAATCTGGCAACAGGTATGGTAACTACATCTGACAAAACCTTTTCATCTCGATGCGCAGTTGGCGCAGGAGGTCGAGGGCTCTATCCTGGGTTGGGATGGATTTTTTTCTTTATTTGCTAATTTCATTCTGACATTTCATACTGTAATATACACCGATTCTTATGTCACATGTACCCTAAATTTACAATTTGTAACGTTGAACGCAACAAATACGTCGTTAGACAAATAACAAATAGATAGTTCATACAATTAATGGGGCCATGGTGGCAACACATACAAATAGCAACCGAGTTTGGACATTATTTGCAAAGCACGTTGCTGGTCCTACTGGTAACGTAAAGCCCTAACGAAATGTAATGGATCTGAACGAGGTAAGAATAATAGTTGGTACTAATCTATGTGGCCATTAGAGGAGGGTGCGAATAAATTGCAGCCCATGACATGTAAAGGGCATCTTTCAAAGCTGACGAATGTTCCATTTCTACGATTGTCGTATGTAAGTGCAAATTTTTTCCAGAGGACCCGCTGCAATCGCTGTTGACAATTAAGATGCAAGATACCGTACCACTTGGACTACATTTACCAAATAAAAAACATATGGTTGAACCCAGGATCGTACCCTCGACCTCCTGCATGCCAACCCAAAACTCTGTCCACTGCACCAACTGTGCAACACAACAATAACGTCTTGACAGAGGCAGTTACTATACATGTGCTTACAGTGTTGCCAGATTGCCACTCTTTAACGTTCTTTTTCTGCCGGATGTACTCGCCGGACGAAATTTTGTGACAGGCCCTTTTTTATCGCTAGCATGTGAGAAGTCGCGCTGCGAGGCCTGAACGCGCGAATTTCGCTTCACCTTGTATATATTTAACTAAATGTGCTAATTCTTCGGATTCTTGGGAATAAGTTGATATTGTTAACAGAATCGCACTAATGAATTACTGCGATTCTGTTAACAATATCAACTTATTCCCAAGAATTAGCAGCTCTCACTCAGTTAATATTAGACAGAAATCCGATCTGCATTTGGATCGCACTTCCTTGACTCTTCTGCAGAAAGGTGTACAGTACACTGCTGTATCTATTTTCAATGTGCTACCACAAAATTCAAAAATCTTAGCAGTAATCCAGCCGCTTTCAAAACGAAACTGAAGAGTTCTCTCATGCGTCACTCCATCTATTCCCTCTAGGGAGTTCCCAGAAAAATTAAGCTGTTTCCTGTGTTATATTGTTGACTGCGTTTACATGAACTTATGGCTTGTCTTTTTTGGGTTCATAAAGATTTTATTTTATCTGTTATTACTTCTATGTTCTAATTTCACGTAGTGACGCGTTCCATGACCTTGGAGATTTGCGGCTCAATTTGGTCCTACGGAACTAGACCTGTAAAACAAGAATTTAAAAAATGTTGCCTCCACCACGAAATGTACGTAGATGTAGATGTGCGTGGTGCACCTTGTATATTTAGTTCCAGGATTTCGTAACCTAACTGTCACTCCAGAAAGAAGAACGAGTAATGAAACTTCCTGGCAGATTAAAACAGTGTGCCGAACCGTTCTGAAGAACGAGTAATATCAACGAAAACAAATTAGCGCAGCAATGTCTTGCTGGAGGAATCAGAGTTTCAGTAGTTGAGTGATCGGCTGGATGTTGGAGGAGACTCATGGCAACGTGCCGCCAGACTGGGGCGTCCACTTTTAGCGGCGTGCGCAGATAAGGCGACGCCTCGAGACGCACTCCAGCACGTGCGCCCCGCTCTTCGCACTTGCGACGCCTGGCACCGGACCTTTCCGTTCCGTTCCGCTACATAAACGTCGAACCTCGCCGCCTTCCGGCACTCTCTAAAGACGAGCCAGTTTCCAACTGGCATTTCGCAAACCGCAACAGTTTCAAGCTGACGCCTGTCAGGAGCTTCTGCGCAGCAGTGTGGCAGCCTATGGCACTGGTCGGCAGCAGCGAAAGTAGTCAGTGACTTGTTTTACAGCCACAGATAATTGAACAATGATGTCACTGAAGCCAGCTTAACACAAGCGTAAAACACCTCTCAAAATCAATAATTTTGCAATTATATAATTGCTTAAAGGTCTAGCTGGGAAATTAAAACTGTGTGAAGGACCGAGACTTGAACTCAGGACCCTTGCCTTCTGTGAAGACTGGAAGGCAAGAGAGCAGGAGATGAGGTACTGGTGGAAGTACAACTGTGAGAAGTGCTCTTGTGTCGTGCTTGGGTAGCTCAGTTGGCAGAGCCCTTGTCCGTAAAAGGCAAAGGTCCCTAGTTCGCGGCCCGGTCCAGTTTTAATTTGCCATGACGTTTCGTATCACTGCCCACGCCTCTCCAGAGCGAAAATTTATTTCTGGAGGCCTAATTAATTCCAAAAATCTAACGTTACACACTTCGTCATTAGTAACCACAAACAGGGCACTCACTATACACTCATCATTTCGGCTGACAACAGAACTGTGGCGAAACCCCTCTCTCTTCATTATATTTTGTATGTGTTTCATTTGTCCGTTTGCAGCACTTAGTCAACATCCTTCCATAGTAAAAATGTTGAGCTTAGGCAGTTGTTAACGTGTCCCATCACAGATCTTGAGCATACGATTTTCCAGTATTGTGCATTATACTGTAAAAGAATATTGTGAATTAATGTTACCAAACTAACTTTCTTTACCAATCCCTAATATGTAATCCGCTACTGTTTTGTGTGTATTATTTAAGAAGTATGCTTCAACTGCTTTTTCAAAAAATAGTTTAAGCTATTTCTTTGATTCCTTTGGTCAGTTTATTGTACAATTTGGAGTCAGATACTGTTAAGCTTACATAAGTAATGGCATTCCATTTGGTAGTGTCTTTTTGTGCTCATCCCACTTCAAGTAACAGTGAATAGTCATCCACAAAAGTGTTACGTTTATTACAACCTCTGACGACTTATTGTCTACATTTAATGAGATATGAATGAAGAGCTTGTAATGGTTCTTTATTTACGTGACCATTACGGCACTCCAACCCCAGTTCTCGATACCAGTAATATCGTACTACTTTTCTGCGAAGTAACAGACTTATTTTTGTGGCAATATTCTCATTTGGTTTTATTAATGTATAGGTACTCCGGTGTATCGATATATTACAGTGATATGGTTCTTGTGTGTATTCATTTCTGTAAGACGGCCATAATCTTTGACTTGTAGCCGTTTTGGCGCGAATGCGCACAGAGCAGTCTTTGTTCCACTTTGCAGAAGTTAAGTTGTTATTTCGCTTTGTAAGAGAACAGTCAAGTCTTCTGTTTGGTGGAAATTAAATATATGAAGATTGATACAAAACTGTTTTCTTGATGATGTGACAATTAAGAAGTAGTATATGTGAATTTACAAGAAGTTTAATAAAAATGTGGATCGTGAACACCAAGTCAAAAACTATTTGTACCATACCATTGTTCTGATCTGGAATTGTTTGATCATTAAGAATTTCCCGAAAACCCCATTTGTTATGTCTTCAAATATTGCTAAAATACAGATCTGGACCGTCTAACAGTCAAAGTGGAATCACCCTAGAATCAACAAGATGAGCCATAACAACTTCGACGAAATCTACGTGCTAATTAATTCAAGATAAGTGCCAAAATTAATGACTTTTTTACAGTGACTTCATTATTTCCATTCAGACGATACCATCCACAGTCAATTACTTTGTTGTTGCCCGATAAAGCGAACATATGCTGCGTGAGCAACATTATTAATCAGATTTCTAACCTACTTTGCAAGTGATGGTATTGTTAGAAGCTCTTGCATCAATGTACATAGGTGACAAATCTTAAAAACGAAAGTAAGATTCGCATGAAGTGTCATTGCAAACCAATATAGCTCGATGAAACTTGAACATACTGAAGATACAAAGGACTACTACAGTATAGTACCGGCGGTAACTGAAAGAAGTACACAATGAGACGAACAGAAACTACACTGAAGTCACCCTCATATATGACGGTCCGTTGGAAGTTGCAAAAGGCGGAACATGGCTCTTAATATGGCGTGTGATCACCACGGATGGTAACGCATGCTCAGCAACACACTCCCATGCCGGCTACAAGGTTGGCAACGAGTTCTTGTAGTAGGGCGTTCAATTCTTCCACCAACGCGGCTGATAACTGTTTCGATGATCGTTAGTTCATGAATACGTGCTGCAATACGTCTTCCCAACGTATCCCACACGTGCTCGATGGGATTTAAGTCGGGGAACGGGCAGACCAGTCATTTCGCCGAATATACTCTCGTTCCAAGAAGTCCTCCATTTGCAGTGATCGATGCGGTTGTGCATTGTCATCCTTAAAAATGAAGTCAGGGCCGAATGACCTCTGAAAGACGCACTTAGCGAAAAGGTACAGTATCACAATAAAGTGAGGTCTGTACGCCCATGCAATATTATGCCTCCCGACAACGTTAACACCTGAACCACCAAAACGAGTATGTTCAATAATGACTGTGGGTGCATTAGATGTTCCCGCCACTCGCCACAGGGTTTGTTAAATGTTTTACTTATCACTTTCCTTCACTCGAGACTCATACTATCTCTACCGTCTCGTTTCCAAGATATGATCGGAACCAGTCATTTCCTACTCCTCATGTTTCTAATGGTTTTAGTTTCAGAAGGTTTTTGTGGTCAAAAGTGCCAATGGCCTTCGGTAGCTTAACCATGTGCCAGTTTAGCAGATATTGTTGTCTTGTTCAGGACGTGCCACTTTCCATAACGCCAACAACTTGGTACAAGTAGGAAACAACGTCTGAAAGAAGACATCACAACAAAAAGAATATACACCGCAATTTAAGACTACAGCCTACAAATAGGCCCCTTACATCTGGTTACAGACGTAAGCAGAAAGTTATTAAACCATGGTTCGTACGGATTCTTACCGGTCTAGTTATCAGTTTCTTTCTTCCCTAAAATTTTCAGAAGCAGTAAGTGTTTCGCAAAGTATTCTTTTATGGCAGATGGAAATGCTCCAGTCCACGTCCTGTCCTCATCGACCAATTCATAGTTAACGATGGTATCTGTTCTTTCGGACATGTCCGACAGAGCAGATACCATTTCCATATAGTTAAGGCTAACCGGCCATTGACCTTCTTCTGTGTGGATGCACACGTATTGCCCGAACTCTTACGGGACTCGGTCAGATTGTCTGCCGCGAGTAATGAGTGTAATAGGCAAGGGCACTACGAATGTAGTGTGTGCACATTAAGTTGGGAATATGGGTCTCACGGGGAGCGTGCAAGGGATAGATCCCTGCAGACGCACTATCCTCTGTGCTCTCGGTGACTCAGATGGATAGAACGTCTGCCATGTAAGTAGGAGATTCCGGGTTCGCGTGCCGGTGGGGGTACACATTTTCAGCTGTCCCCGCTGGTGTATATCAACGCCTGTCGGCAGCTTAGGGTCTTCATTTAATTATCATTACACTTCCTGAGGAATCTTCCGATGTGTCTCAGTCTGGCATCTGCCTTACCTTCTTTTAGTTGTATGTGGTCTTTCCAATTTAAATAGTTCAGTACGTATACTGACATATATAATGGATGTGACTTCCTCCAGTTGTAATTCTCAAGCGTGTAATCATACAGTAACGAGGCTTACCACGTATTATGCGCTTTACGTACATTTGTTAAGTTTAGGCTCAACTGCCAATTCCTACACCAAGCGACGATCCTCTTCCTGCATTTCCGTACAATTTTACAGAGTTGCGACTTCTCTGTATATTCCCTAAAACTGCACCGTCCGCGAACAACCTCTTGAAACTTCAGATTTTAGCCACTAGGACATATTGTGGCATGTAATTGTTCTACAAAATTCCCTTGGGTTACTCCCCGAAATTACTTTTATGTTTGAAGACCTTTACCTCCGGTAAGAATGACCTGCTTTGTTCTGTTTGCTAGCAACTCTTCAATCCAATCACATAGATGGCCTGAAATTCTGTACGCTCTTATTTTGCTGACCAGCTGAAGGTCTGGTTCCATATCTAACGTCCTTTGAATTCAAGGAATACGGCATCAACCTAGGTGCCACTATCTCCTGTCTTCTGGGTCTCGTGGACAAGCAGAGCGAGGTGACGTTTAGCATCTAGGCGTATAATTTTGTGAGCCTGTTCAACGCCTTTTCTTGAAAACGGGAATTACGTGTGAATTCTTCCAATCAGTAGGTACGCTTTGTTCCTCCAGCGGCCTACGGTGCACTGCTGCTATAAATGGAGCAAGTTATTTCGCATACTGTCGTACTGATATCCCCTCAGATCCAATGGCCCATTCTTTGTTGAGCGATTTAAGTTGCTTTTCTATTCCAGGGTTAGTTATTTAGACTCTTGACTCACACAGTTATTTGGACTCTTAAGTGCGACGATTTAAAAGTAGGAATAGCGATACGATAGTCCTCAGTGAAACAATTTTGAAAAATAGGAATTTAACGTTTCATCCGTGTCTGTGTCATCTTCTGTTTTGATCCCATTACGGTCACAGTGTCTGTAAAAATGGCTTTTATCCAGTTACCTGAGATTTTCTTACGATTCACTATCAGATTGGCAAGTAGAATTTTGCTATATAATTGGTTTAACGCTTCGCGCGTGTCTCTCCTTATGCTAATTTTGGCTTCGCTCTATTTATGTGTATCTATTAGTCCTGCAGTCTTTCCTGTATGGCAGTTTCCTAACTCGACTGTCGCACCACGCAGAGTCTTTGCAGTCACTGTTTTGCTCTTCGAGTACCTCTCTACGGCGTGTCGTACTGTACTCTTAAACTTGGACTGTTTATGCTCATATTTTCAGTCTCACGGATTAACGTTTCATCTTGAGCGCTCAGGTACTCTGAAATCTATGTCTTGTAGTCCTTCCTAAGCATCTTTCAACCTTTCTTTAAATTACGATTTATGGCTGTTTTCAGTGACACTGTAACGGCATAAGGGGACAGCCATGCTGCGAGTACCCTCTCTTGCCCTTCACCCACATATACACTGATAGCCAAAACATTATGACCACCTGCGTAACAACTTGTTTGTCCGTCTTTGGAATGGAATATATCACAGATTCTGGGTATCAGAGATCCGACAGTTTGTTGGTAGGTGTGTGGAACCACGTGGCATTAGATGTCTACGCACAGGTCATGCAATTCGCATAAATAACGGGCCGCTGATTTGCGTATGCGGTGATGGCACCCTATAGTGACCCAGATGGGTTTCATGGGATTTATATCAGGCGAATTTGGCCGCCAAGACATAAACATGAGTTCACTATAATGCTCCTGGAACCACCCTAGCACGATTCTGGCTCCAAGACAAGTACAGTAATACTGCTGAAACATGACATCGCCGTCGGGGAAGACACAAAGCATGAAGGGATGCAGATGGTTCGCAGCTGTCAGTGTGTCTTCGATTACTACCACAAGTCCCATGCAACCACAGGAGAATGTCTCACATAGCACAAAACTGCTCCCTCCAACCTACGTCCATGGCGCGCTGCACGTTTCGAGCTGCCGTTCTCCTTAATGACGGTGTCTGTAGAGACGATCATCCACCTAGTGTAGCAAACATGTGATTCACCCGAAGAACCGACACGTTTCCATCGATCGGCGGTCGAATCCTGAGGGTCCTGTGCCCACTGCAATCGTAATTGACGATGTCCGTGTATCAATATGTGAAAACGTAAGGGGTGGTCTGCTCCGGAGCTCCAGTGTTCAACAATGTACAATGGTGTGCTCCGAAGTACTTGTGCGTGCACCAGCATTGTGCTCTTTCGGCAGAGATGCCACACGTCTCCATCTCTAATACGTTAACGAGCTTACAAGTCTCCGAACCTCACATTCTGTAAAGAGTTGTGGACGCACAACCATTTAGCGCCTTGTGGTAATTTCACTGTCCATCTACCTCTTTCCGTAAATGCTCACGGCAGTAGGACGTGAATATTTGACTAGCTTCGCCGGTTTCGAGGTATTCATTTTCAGTATCTTCGTAATTTTCCCTTTGTCAAAGTCGTTTATCGCAATGGATTTCCCCATTTGCAGCCCATGTCTAGAGTGATCCCCTGTCCGTGTCTGCTCCGCTTATATACACCGATCAGCCAGAGCATTACGACCACCTACCTAATAGGCGCTCGGTGGTCCTTTGGCACGGATAACAGCGGCGATGCTTCGTGGCCTAGAAGCAATGACGACTTGGTAGGTTGCTGGAGGAACATGGCACCACACCCGCAAACTCAAGTCACCTAATTCCCGTAAATTCCGCGGAGGGAGCGACGAGTCAGAAAATCACATCCTAGAAGTATTCGAGTGGGTTCAGATCTGGCGAGATGGGAGTCAGGAAATCAATTGGAACTCACCAATGTGTTCCTCAAACAGCTCGATCATACTCCTGGCCTTGTGAAATGGTGCAAAATCTCGTTTAAAACTGCATCTGATGTTGGGAAGTATGATCGTATGAAAGGGTGTACGTGGTCTGCAAACAGTGTCCTTGGCCGTCCTGGTGCCTTGTACGAGCTCCCCTGGACCCGTGGATGCCCACGTGAATGTTTCCCAGAGCATAATGGAGCCGCTGCCAACTTGTCTCCTTCCTGCAGTGCAGGTGTCAAAGAGCTGTTCCCCCAGAAGACGACGGATTCGCGCCCTCCCATCTGCACGATGAACCAAGTATAGGGACTCATCTGACCATGCAACCCTCTGCCAGTGCACCAATTGCCGATGGCCAAGTACCCACTTCAGTCGAAGTTGGAGATGTCGTAGTCTTTACTTTGGCACAGACATGGCTCATCGGCTGCAGACTCCCATCTTTAGGAGCATTCGGTGCACGGTGTGCTCAGACTCATTTGTACTCTACCCAACATTGAAGTCTGATGTTAGATTCGCCACAGTTCGCCGCCTGTCCTGTTTCACCAATCTGCCCAACCTGCGACGTCCGACATCTGTAATGAGGGGTGGCCGTCCAACCCCTTGACTTCTGTATGACGTTTCACTTTGGTTTCGCCATGTGTTGAAGAAACCCACCACCGCACTCCTCGAACACCCGACAAATTCTGCAGTTACCGAAATGCTCCTGCGTAGCCTCCGAGCCATGAAAATCTACCCTCGATTAGGTTGTTCGCCTTCCCCGTTCTACATAGGAATTGCATGCTCACTGAGACTACATGCATTGTGCGAGTGTCTGATTAGCTGTCATTCCTCGGCAGGTGACGCTGCTATCGCCTGAACGGGTGTATATCGATAATACAGCGAAAAACCAAAAAACTGGTACACCTGCCTAATATCGTGTGGGGCCCCGCGAGCACACAGAAGTGCCGCAACACGACGTGGGACGGACTCGACTAACGTCTGAAGTAGTGTTGGAGGGAACTGACACCATGAATCCTGCAAGGCTGTCCACAAATCCGTACCAGTACGAAGGGGTGGAGATCTCTTCTGAACAGCGCGTTGCAAGGCATCCCAGATATGCTCAATAACGTTCAGGTATGGGGAGTCTGGTGGCCAGCGGAAGTGTTCCTGGAGCCACTGTGTAGTAGTTCTGGACGTTTGGGGTGTCGCATTGTCCTGCTGGAGTTGCCCACGTCCGTCGGAATGCACAAAGGACATGAATGGATGCAGGTGATCAGTAAGGATGCTTGCCGGCCGTGGTGGACGAGCGGTTCTGGGCGCTTCAGTCCGGAACCGCGCCACTGCTACGGTCGCAGGTTCGAATCCTGCCTCGGGCATGGATGTGTGTGCTGTCCTTAGGTTAGTTATGTTTAAGTAGTTCTAAGTTCTAGGGGACTGATGACCTCAGATGTTAAGTCCCATAGTGCTCAGAGCCGTTTGATTAAGTAAGGATGCTTATGTACGTGTCACCTGTCAGTCGTATCTAGACATATCAGGGTCCCATATCACTCCAACTGCACACACCTCACACCATTTCCACCAGCTTGAACAGTCCCCTGCTGACATGCAGGGTCCATGCGTTCATTAGGTTGTCTCCGTACACGTCCATCCCCTCTATACAATTTGAAACGAGACTCGTGCGACCAGGAAACATGTTTCCAGTCATCAAAAGTCCAATGTCGGTAGTGACGGGCCCAAACGAGGCGTAAAACTTTGTGTCGAGAAGTCATCAAGGGTACACAAGTGGGCCTTCGGCTCCGAAAGCCCGTATCGACGATGTTTCGTTGAATGGTTCGGACGCTGACACTTGTTGATGGCCTACCATTGAAATCTACAGAAATTTCCGGAAGGGCTGCACTTCTATCACGTTCAACTATTTAATTCAGTCGTCGTTGGCCCCGTTCTTGCAGGATCTTTTTCCGGCCCCAGCGATGTCGGAGATTTGATGTTTTACCGGATTCCTGATATTCACGGTACACACGTGAAATGGTCATACGGCAAAATCTCCACTTCATCGCTATCTTGGAGATGCTGTGTCCCATCGCTCATGCGCTAGCTATAACACTACGTTCAAACGCACTTAAATCTTGATAACCTGCCACAGTAGCAGCAGTAACCTATCTAAGAATTGCATCAGACACTAGTCTTATGTAGGTGTTGCCGACCGCAGCGCCGTATTCTGCCTCCTATACCCGTTTCTTTGAGGGTTAGTGTAGGTCGGTGCTCATAATGTTCTGGCTGATCAGTGTACTCTTATTACATTGCCACGTGCCCGCAGCGCCACCAAGGCGGCGTCCGACGTCGCGGTAGGCAGTGGTCGTAATGTTTTGGCTTATCTACATCTACATCCATACTCCGCAAGCCACCTAATGGTGTGTGGCGGAGGGTACTTTGAATGCCTCTATTGGTTCTCCCTTCTATTCTAGTCTCGTTTTGTTAGTGGAAAAAAAGATTGTCAGTATGCCTCTGTGTGGGCTCTGATTTTATCCTCATGGTCTCTTCGCGAGATATACGTAGGAGGGAGCAATATACTGCTTGACTCCTCCGTGAAGGTATGTTCTCGAAACTTCAACAAAAGCCCGTACCGAGCTGCTGAGCGTCTCTCCTGCAGAGTCTTCCACTGGAGTTTATCTATCATCTCCGTAACGCTTTCGCGATTACTAAATGATCCTGTAACGAAGCGCGCTGCTCTCCGTTGGATCTTCTCTGTCTCTTCAATCAACCCTATCTGGTACGGATCCCACACTGCTGAGCAGTATTCAAGCAGTGGGCGAACAAGTGTACTGTAACCTACTTCCTTTGTTTTCGGATTGCATTTCCTTAGGATTCTTCCAATAAATCTCAGTCTGGCATCTGCTTTACCGACGATCAACTTTATATGATCATTTCATTTTAAATCACTCCTAATTCCTACTCCCAGATAATTTATGGAATTAACTGCTTCCAGTTGCTGACCTGCTATTTTGTAGCTAAATGATAAGGGATCTATTTTTCTGTGTATTCGCAGCACATTACACTTGTCTACATTGAGATTCAGTTGCCATTCCCTGCACCATGCGTCAATTCGTTGCAGATCCTCCAGCATTTAAGTACAATTTTCCATTGTTACAACCTCTTGATATACCACAGCATCATCCGCAAAAAGCCTCAGTGAACTCCCGATGTTATCCACAAGGTCATTTATGTATATTGTGAATAGCAACGGTCCTACGACGCTCCCCTGCGGCACACTTGAAATCACTCTTACTTCGGAAGACATCTCTCCATTGAGAATGACATGCTCCGTTCTGTTATCTAGGAACTCTTCAATCCAGTCACACAGTTGGTCTGATAGTCCATATGCTCTTACTTTGTTCATTAAACGACTGTGGGGAACTGTATCGAACACCTTGCGGAAGTCAAGAAACACGGCATGTACCTGGGAACCCGTGTCTATGGCCCTCTGAGTCTCGTGGACGAATAGCGCGAGCTGGGTTTCACACGATCGTCTTTTTCGAAACCCATGCTGATTCCCACAAAGTAGATTTCTAGTCTCCAGAAAAGTCATTATATTCGAACATAATACGTGTTCCAAAATTCTACAACTGATCGATGTTAGAAATATAGGTCTATAGTTCCGCACATCTGTTCGACGTCCCTTGTTGAAAACGGGGATGGCCTGGGCCCTTTTCCAATCCTTTGGAACTCTACGCTCTTCTAGAGACCTACGGTACACCGCTGGAAGAAGGGGGGCAAGTTCCTTCGCGTACGTTGTGTAAAATCGAAATGGTATCCCATCAGGTCCAGCGGCCTTTCCTCTTTTGAGCGATTTTAATTGTTTTTCCATCCCTCTGTCGTCTGTTTTGATATCTACCATTTTGTCATCTGTGCGACAATCTAGAGAAGGAACTACAGTGCAGTCTTCCTCTGTGAAACAGCTTTGGAAAAAGACATTTAGTATTTCGACCTTTAGTTTGTCGTCCTCTGTTTTAGTACCATTTTGGTCACAGAGTATCTGGACATTTTGTTTTGATCCACGTACCGCTTTGACATCAGACCAAAATTTCTTATCGGTGTACGTGACACCGCCAGGTCGAAATTCTTGGAAAATGTTGCTTCGTCAATAACTAGAAGTACCCGTGGACGCCAATCAGCTGCTGATAGTGCCTTCACACGCTGTACGTGGTACGGAAACAACTGGTTCTCCCGTAGCACTCTCCATACAGTGACGTGGTCAACGTTACCTTCTACAGCAGCAACTTCTCTGACGCTGACATTAGGGTTATCGTCAACTGCACGAAGAACTGCTCGTCCATTGCAGATGTCCTCGTCGTTCTAGGTCTTCCCCAGTCGCGAGTCATAGGCTGGAATGTTCCGTGCTCCCTAAGACGCCGATCAATTGCTTCGAACGCCTTCCTGTCGGGACACCTTCGTTCTGGAAATCTGTCTCGATACAAAAGTGCCGCGCCACGGCTATTGCCCCGTGCTAATCCATACATCAAATGGGCATCTGCCAACTCCGCATTTGTAAACATTGCACTGACTGCAAAACCACGTTCGTGATGAACACTAACCTGTTGATGCTACGTACTGATGTGCTTGATGCTAGTACTGTAGAGCAATGAGTCGCATGTCAACACAAGCTCCGAAGTCAACATTACCTTCCTTCAATTGGGCCAACTGTCGGTGAATCGAGGAAGAGCAGTACATACTGACAAACTAAAATGAGCTCTAACATGGAAATTAAGCGTTTCCGGACACATGTCCACATAACATCTTTTCTTTATTTGTGTGTGAGGAATGTTTCTTGAAAGTTTGGCCGTACCTTTTTGTAACATTCTGTATTTACATTTCGTACATTTCGATATAGTCACTAACAACGGGCCATGGCCGACATCTTCCTGTTTCCTTAATGAACAGTAGACTTACTCAAATAAAGTGAATCCTCATTTTTTGTATTAACTTCCAAGGAATACAGAAATTTTATATGATATGACGGTTCTAAACGATTTTAGAATTTTTTCGCAAGGTGCAGAGTAACAACAGACAAAACTTATCAGGAAGGAAGTTAGATATGTAGAGCATGAGAATTTATTTAATAATAACGAAAGATGTCAGTTCAGATTACGCAGCAAGTTCAGCATCTCAGATAATGTAAATTTTACTGACATAATGAAAGGGGTAGTGCCAGAGGTGAGCAAAAGAAAAATTGATCAAACAAATTTCAAGCTTGTAGCAGGTCGTCGTTTAATTCTTCCCACGCTATTTCGAATGGGTACCTTCCGATCATCTTCAGGTAAGCCATCGAAGACTGGCGAAGTCTTTTTTTTCCATTCTCGTCTCTGAGCGAGGCGGACGGATCACTGACAGGTCTGCTCTATTGGGCCTAAGGTTCTGTTGTGACTTGTTTATTTGCTGCAGTGTGCTTGGGAGGGGATTTTATCTTATGTCTTCTAATGCGGAATTTATCTGGAATTTAAAGTCGACATCTCAGGCATTCGCCTTACGACTAAGGGGAACCCGCAAAAACCTCAGTTGGAGCTGATCTGACGAAATCTTGTTTCGTTCCGCAATATACAGCGCGCTGCGAGTATTCCGCTCATATGTCAGAATCAAGTTAAAAGACGGCCTACACTTCCAGCGGCAGCTCCCTAGCTACTGGAACCGCGGAACTCAGCTGTGTCATCAGTTTTTTCCGTGATAGTGGCGCACTTTGTTGTCTTCGATTAGAACAAATCTTGCAGACGATGGGGTTCCATTAGCCACTATCACGGAAAAAACTGATGACACATGATAATGGCTACCAGTTTGACTGTACATGGAACCCCATCATCTCCAGTATTTCTTCTAATCGAAGGCGACAAAGTGCGCCAACGGCCGCGGCCAGTGGTAATGCCAGCAGAGTTCCACGATTCCAACGTCGAGGGCGCTGCCACCGGGACGTGTGGTCCGTTTGTCAACCCGATTTTTGACGCATGCGCGGAATACTCGCAGCGCGCTAAATGTTGCGGAAAGGAGGAAGTCTTCGTCAGTCTTCGACGGCTCACCTGAAGATAATTAGAAGTTGCGCAGTCGAAATATCGTGGGATAAATTAAACGACGACCAGTTGCAAGCCGCAAATTTGTTTGAACATTCAGTTCGCCGGAAAAATCTGAGAATTCACAATATTTAATAGCCTGACGTGGCACTGACAAATGTTAATTATCAGGACAACTGCCTATCACAGGAAATCCTGGAAACCATGATTTCGATGCACCCATCGGTTGCTGTCACACGTCTGCGTAAGCACGTCTCCCGCGTACTCTGTGTCGAGCACTTCGCCGTATATTTACGTTTTGCCATGTCCAACCCTGTTCGCCGACCACTTAGGTCACCAGGCATACACCTACAACTGGCGATTTCCCACACTCAAGTCAAAAATGTTCAAATATGTATGAAATCTTATGGGACTTAACTGCTAAGATCATCAGTCCCTAAGCTTACACACTACTTAATGTAAACTATCCTAAGGATAAACACACACACACCCATGCCCGAAGGAGGACTCGAACCTCCGCCGGGACCAGCCGCACAGTCCAAGACTGCAGCGCCCAAGACCGCTCGGCTAATCCCGCGCGGCCCACACTCCAGTCCCCCACGGGTCTAGCCTGCAGCAGGCACATGAAACCCCAGGCACGTTGCTGGCTCTGCCATCAAGTCACACTCTCAACACAAATTCATCCACCTGCCTATTTAAACTCGTCAACAACTGGCACAGCAGCATTCAATTAAGTTCTGGCCTTTATTCCACCTGCACCCCTGCAATCCAATCTTCAATGCGCAAACAACCACTTAGCGTACGTTCCCGGGTTTACACCAGCTGTTCCCATGTGGCTCATCAGTTGAAGCACACACTCGATATCTGAGCTACGCTCATGCTCCAGGCTTTACACTGTCTATGCGTCTCATCCATCGGAACATGAGCACTGCCATGCGATACCAGTTCCAACGTCGACCCAGACACCAGCCAGGACAATATATTCAAAGGAGTTGTCTGCCGAATGTTACGTGTTCTTGTAATTCCCTTAAGAACTGTGGGTACTTGAGCAATGATTTATTCTTGTAATTGACCCAAAAAACTAGAAAATGTTATTGTAGCCTAATTATGCTGCCTGAGCCGTGCAAGGCTCGAGTTTATCCCATTTTTTGTTTGTCACCTTCTATTACGGCACTACCGCCTCGGTTTCTTATTCCATTTATTGGCGTCACAAACTTCCTGCCATACTTGCCCGTGAGCGGCAGCAGCAGCGCGTATCGATAAGTGCATTGTCGTACCATCTCTGGAGCGACCGATAGTATTTCAGGGTCGTCGTGTGTCTGGCAGTGTGTTCGGGGTGGACCAGCAGTGCAGTCGGGACGCAGCAGCAGTGAAGTCGGGGACGGAGCGCCGGTGAGGCGCCGACAGCCAGTGCTCGCCGATCGCTGGCGACACACGTGTACTGGCCGACGGAGTGAGATTGGGGGGGGGGGGGGGGAGACTTCCGTTGGTTGGTCGTTCGGTTGGTCGTTCATCGGCCGACGTATATTTGGTCTTTTCACCGTTTCCGGGCCTGGCAGTTGGTCGGTTGGCGTGGAGCAGAGGTTAGCTTGTCGGTGGGTCCGTTGACTGTCTGTCGGTTGGACCGACTACCTGTCTCACCTAAGCGAGCGTTAATGTTTAAATTCCAGGCCGACACTCAGAACTTCTGAGCGCCCTTGGGTGTACTGCCTTTTCTTGTTTGGTCTTGTTGTTTGTACTTGTATGGCTTCTAGTCGATTTTTAGATTAAGGTTGTTTTGCCCTTAAGGCGTCAGATGGTTTGGGCCTTCAGCCTAATGTAAGAATTGTTTTACGTAAAGCCTTTGGCATTTTTTAAAAATTAATATAATTTTAAAATTAATATAACTGAGTCTTAAGTGTTAGGCCTTCAGCCGATTTTGAATTTAAGTTGTTTTACCCTTAAAGTGTCAGATTCTTTGAGCCTTCAGCCTAATTAAGGAATTGTTTTAAGATAAGGCTTTGCCTTTTAAATTTCTGATTTTGGTTGAGCTTTAAGTTACTGGCTTTCAGCCGTTTTTAAATTAAAGTGGTCTTGCCCTTAATGTATGAGATTGTACGGCGCATTCAGCCGCTAATTAAGTTCCAAAATTAAAGCTGTGCATTTTTTTTTTAATTTTCTTGGCTCCTGTAATGTTTGATCAAATGAAAGGTTGTATGTTCGAGTGGAACTGACAGCCGCTTATTTTGGCCCCTTTCCACAACTTAAACTACCTGTCCCGTCTTGCGGGTTTACCAGGGCGTCTCACTACCTTCTGATATCCTGTGTGTTTTCTGTGTTATGCCACTCTTAACAAAGTGCACTTGTTGTTGTCTACCTGATAGCCCAGTTGTTCCACATGCACCACACCACCAGACACATCATTTGGCGACGAGCATCAGGTATGCCATCATAGCATCCAGTCTGCTTCGCCATCCAGTTACCACTTTCTCCAGCCACGCCAGAAGCTACATCTGCTGCTCCCCAGACTGTAGTCACGGGTGACCCTCTTCCCTGGAGCGTCATTGCGACAGCATCATACCGTGCCCACGTTTACAGACAATTGGCATAACTTTTCCCTGTTCCTCACGCAGGTGGTACTCCTCAGCGTTCTTTACACATCGTTGGTGCACTAATGGAGGTGACTGTCACTACTGTCATCATTTCCAACGTGGCATCCATCATTCACGCTTTCTGGTACTGGTTGCAGCATGTACATTTCTGCATGCAGCTACCTCCAGGTGGGGTCCTAGTGAAGCTGGCCAGCATCACTATGGCGCTAGAACACTTCCAAGGTCAACCACGACCAGACAGCACCACCGGAGCTTCCCACGTCTGCCACACTACTAGAATAGCAGACTCGTCAATATTCCAGTGGTTTTAACTGCACTTCTTTGTCCTTGGACCAACCCCGTACACCATACAACAGTACTGGGCAGTACACATTGAAGTTTGGATAGCTTGGCTCGAGCCCCCATGTGCTATGGCACGAAAAAATATATATATTTGCTACACTCAGCTTCATTGAGCGGCCCAGAGATGTGGCTGGTCTCAATGTTTGGCTAAGGTTTTCGTTACAGGATGCCACCTCACACCTGTCGTAAACTCACTTTTTAAGCTGAAATAAAATATAAAAAATCAACGCAGGCAGGTACTGCGGCGAAATTTAAAATATTGAGTCATTCACGTTCATTTATAATTTGAACAAGTAGTTTATTTATTACTTTTCAATGGAAATGAGCGTTTGGCGTCAATGGCCGGGAGGCCCCTTGCGGGGCAGGTCTGGCCGCCTTGGTGCAGGTCTTATTACATTCGTCGCCACATTGGGCGACCTGCGCGCCGGATGGGGAAGAAATAATGATGAAGACCGCACAACACCCAGCCCCTGAGCGGAGAAAATCCCTGCCCCAGCCGGAAATCGAACCCGGGCCCTTAGGACGGCAATCCGTCACGCTGACCACTCAACTACCGGGGCGGACTATATTTTTCAATACATTCACTAAACACTTAAAATGCAGTCTGAGGGGCTTTTACATAAGCGCGGCCTTTAACAATTGATGCTACAACACTTCACTATAAAATTCGTATGCCGCTATCATGGCACTCAACAGTCTGTTCACAATTCACAAAATACACTCTTGTCTGCAGTCCTAAACAACTATACTGCGCTCCACTTGATCGCTTTCGAACGTCGCTACATACATACTTGTCCCCGAACGTGGCTGCCAACCCACTACTAGCCTCAGATTCCCGGCACGTCCTGCTCTTAGCGTCGCTCAGAACCAACTCCCCCGTCATCAAAGATGACCGCTCTCTGCACCCTCGAAACGACTGCCTAACTCAAAACAATGTTTGACAAAAAGAATTGCGAATATTCTAAAACTACACACAAAAACATTATGATACACTGAAAAATATGGAAAATCTCCGGGAAATAACAATTTAACGTCCAATTTTTTGTATCTGCCGCCCTTTTTTCACAAATTATGTTCTTGTGGTGTGATATTGCTTTTCCCGTATTTCTGACACTAAACATAAATAAATAAAAATACATACTTAATTACTCATCTACCTGTTTAAACTTTAGAATGCCGCAGCTAGTTTCGTCTCTTTAAATTTATTTATTATCAAAAATACTGTTTCTCTCAGTCGAATCCCACATTCCAACCTCTCAATCAAAAATGGTACACACTATGGTAAATCGGCTATGATTGCTCGATGCAGCTCTGCTAGCCGCATCCGTAGACACTTTCTTCATATTAATCGGCCAAAGCATTACTTTTGAACTTTCATAAATTTACAATTTTTAAGACAACCATAACTCAAACTATTATATATATTTTTGTGGCGCCTCTAGATAATTTAGTTTTACATATTTTTCTATCCACGAGTGCCAACTCGCACCTCCGTATCACTCTTAGTTTTTTTTTATCAACTTTTCTCTGGCGTATAAATTTCTCCATGCGCACAAGCACGGTCATACGCGACCCTGCCTAGCGTCCGGTCGGGTTTTACCACGGCCGCGTAACGCTAGCCGCTCGCCACGTTCCCATAGCAACCGCCAGCCACGTGCTCTGCGGCGGGAAACTGCCGCTCTAATCTCAGCCCACAACTTGTACACTCACAACCCCCTCCGGCGGCTTTGTATGCAATATCCTCCAATGTGTGTTCCTCTTCTTTCCAAGCTACATATTCTCTGGCAGCTTAACACACAATGATCTCTTCCAACACTCTTCCCTTTTCCCTCAGTGGACATGCGTCACTTCCCCTGGGAGCTTCGCATGCAATGGAGTCCTCCAGTGCTCCACCCTCTTCTTTCCATGCTTCTGCACATCACATCCTTTACTATCTATTCGTAATCCCGTACATCGATAAATGTAAACTCCACACTTGTGGACACATCCACATTGTGCTAAGCAGTCACAGTTGCGCATGCATCAACACTCATGTACATGCCCACTCTTGCTCATGCATGCTCACTCATGCATCCACACAACCTTCCATTCGAAGATGCCATCCTTACAAGGTGCTATTCCTCTACACCTTAAAAGATGCTACATATGCCTCTCAGCCCTCCAGGTACACTGCAAGCATTCTTCCTCTTCCTGCGCAGGCGATTTGGCCGCCACACTCTGCTTTTCAGTCTCTGGACACTTTTATCATTTTCCACATCCTACTGCATGGTTCCTGCGCTTCTCTTCTGTCATGTGCCATCGCTCCTCCCTCAATAAACTCTCCTGTGTTTGTTTTATTTTTTCAGGCTTGCTCATGATTTTCCTGTCCTCATTGACTCTGCTGTTTGCATCGATTGGGCTGGCCACAGCCTACTTGGATGCCACCTCACAACCTCAGGACAGAGATTCAACTGCACAGGTCACAGTTGCCAAGGGCTCCCTATCACCCAAGGAATGGCACCTCTTTGATATGGACACCTATCGACTCTGTGATTTCTAGCATCTGGCTGACGCCACTGCCCTATTACCTCGAGTTGTCAATGCTGCAGGCATGGCCAGCTTTCGTCATTGCCTTCCCTCCCCACAGGCGGAAGAGGATGCAGGGTCTGCAGCTGATGTCACAATGGCTCTGCCTTCTCTCCCCCTAAGGGGGAAGGGGATGCAGGACCCTCAGCTGCCGCCAAGATGTCTCCAACAATTTTCCATAAGGAGGAAGGGATGTTATGTCCATGACCATTTGCCTCACGCTTAGGCTATCAGACTTACACCTACGACCTGCAGGTTGCCGCTCTCTACCATTACAGCCGCCACAGCAGGCTAGTCTCACCATTTTCAGAGAGCGCTTCGACTACCACAACGCTGCAGTCAGGTCTTGTACTCCGACAGACATTCATCTATGTAAGACGCTGCTACGATAGGCAGAGCATTGTCTGCTTATGCCCTGGACTTTATGCTGGTTGTGCTCCTGTGGTTCATCTGTCAGAACACATCAAATAATCATGCAGCCTGGGCTCTGGGCTTTTCACTGGCCGTGCCACTGTGGCTCATCAGTCAGAGCACATGCTTTCCCTCCAAGCTTCACTTACGCTCTAGGCTTCGCGCCAATGTCCCCAAGCGGCTCATCCATCAGAGCATGAGCAGATCTCGCAGTAGCATCGATCCGATAGCAGTTCAAACGTCGACCCAGACGCGAGCCAGAACAGAGTGCATTCAAAGGAGTTATTACCTCTTTCTGTTACTCCCTTAGTAACTGCGATATCTTGACAAGTGTTATTTCTTTTTGTAAATCACAAAAGAACTGAAAAGTTGCTTTTCAAGTGTTATTACTTATTTCAACTGACCCAAAGAACTGAGAAATATCTTTGCAGCCGAATTGTGCTACCTTCAGAAATCTTGTGTGTTTTCTGTGTTATACTACTCGTAGTAAAGAGTGCTTACTCTTGTCTACTTGGTAGCCCAGTTATTCCGCGAGTACCACACCACCGGAAGTATCACGTTTGAGTGAGTGAAAGGAGGACGCAGGTTTAGTCAGCAGTTATGTGCACTACTAAAGATCACTCACCTTAAAACAGTGCTTGTTCATTATCGAGTATTACGCGAAGCACAATTCATGGAAAACGTGTGTGACAATGTTTGCGCAAGAGTTTAAGACTCGAAGTGTTCTGGCAACAGCTCCAGCAAAGTTTGCAATGTAAAACTCATTGGTAAAACTGTACGAAACGAGCTCTGTTGTGAATAGACACCACAACTATTCCGAAAAGTATACGAACACCAGAAAAAAATTACTTAAGTGCGGGAAAACCGGGAACAAAATCTGACGAAATCCCAACGTCGTTTATCTGTGAAAGTGACAATTAAGAGACCGTCGTGTCGAAACGTTATCAAATAGGAACTACATCTGTACCCTGAAAAATTAACTGTTGTGCATAAGTTAAAGCGTCCAGCCAAATTTTGGATTTTTGAGTTCTAGTGGTGGTTTCCGAAGGAAGTCTAATCAGGATTACTGGGTCCTGAGTTTTTCTTTAAGAAGGGGCCTGTTTCAGACCGTCATGGTAAGCGAACTCACAGAAAATGCGTCATTATGCATCAGAAAACCCCCATCAGCACTATGAAGAGCCGTTGCATGACCTGAAGATTGGTGTTTCGTGCACAATTTCTGGTGTCCACAAGGTAAAATGATTCTTTTACCAAACTATTAATGCTAACCGTTACATCCAGAAACTGTTTAACCCATACATGGATCAACTCACAGAAGATGAACAACTCTAAGGTTATTTTCAGCAAAAAGGGGATATAGCACGCATCGTTTTGCCAACCTTGTCAAGAGTGCATGAGGTGTTCGGTGAGGAGTGGACAATCAGCAGAGGCATTGCAATCTCCTGGCCTCCTTGGTCACCTGATTTCTTTCCAGGCGATTTTTATTTAATGTGACACCAGGTTCTTTGGTGCAACTTATACGTAAATATTTTGCTCATATTAATCTGAGCATATACTTTTCAAATCTACGTTCTATTTAAAAGCTATTATGCTAAATCAATATCTGTAAAACTGGTTCATGCATAGGGCACATAGAATTGTAGTGATGTAAAACCGGGAAGGAAGTCCCTAAGCAACGAAACTCGCTTGGCAGGTACAGAATAGGAGGATCTGGCGGTAGGACCGCCAGTAGTCTTGGCAGGCAAGAGGCGGTGGCTAGCATGCAAACCGTTCATATCGAGGATGCCGAAGGAGGAAGGAAAGCAGCTATTTTGAACAACAATTTCTCGTATGTGGAAGATTACTGGCTAATTAGTCAAGGCATTTATTGGTTCGCTCTGAATCACAAAAATCCGGCGCCAAAAAGATAATTTGTGGAGCCTTTTATATATCAAGAGCCTTTATGTTAGTCACAGAATGTCGCTACAACCACCACTTTCATCTCAGGATGTAAACTGATAACTGTAATCTTGCATGGGTCAGTTATTTGCTTTATATGCAAACAATAATCATATTTCGTTTAACTTCGTATTGAGAACCTTGTATTGAACCTTTCTCATTTTACCTAGACAGGATCCTTTTCCTAGTGATGTAGTTACCAAGAATGCTTAGTTACTGGACTACATAATAATTTCTTGCTGTATCAGTGCATAGTGAGATTTGTGGAGTAGTAGATTTCTTAAGATTTCAATCAGTTTTGTTTCTGAAATACCCCACGAATAATTTTCAGCAATGAAGCGTTAAAGTTTCTCCATAACTAAAGATGCAAAGGAAAGAACTTATTAATTTACTTTAATGTTCAGCATTAAAAATATCTAAATAGAACAGCGATCATTTTGAATAGTTACTGGTAATTGCAGTTTAAGTGCCAATTAATGAATACCTGCTTCACAGATTTGTTAAAGTGTTTATATTCATATTTCTGTGTTTAGAAGAGTTTTCTCCTTTCGTTTTATCAGAAGTGTTTGGTTATATCTCAGTAAAATATTAGAATAGTTTCTGGGTCCCATCCTAAAGATTTTGCCAATATTATAAACATTGTTACAACGACAGTACTAACTAAGTTTAATTACAATTTCAGAGGCATTTATGTGCTCTAAAAATTAACGGGCTACAACTATTCACGCTAACATATTCTGGGACAAGATGTTTTTGTTCTCTGTTTGGTACAAAGAAGTAAATGCTACTAAATAAAACAATTAACGTAACTATTTAAATACCAACTGTATGTCAGCGTTTTTCAATACTTAACGTAGAGAAGCTTCTCGTGTCCACATTAGTTGTGCTTCTCCCTTAGGTAATGACACTGTGTAATACACACTAGCTTTCTTACTTTATGTTCAGATATTAAGTGTTATTGAGAGGTAGTTTGTTGCCGAAACATTGTAAGATTCCATTGCGTTATTCATGACAAACCACTGTTCTATTACTGGCTACATTATGCTACTTTTAGCGTCCAATTTGATAAACAGATTTCAGCACGATGTTAAGGTATTTATTGCAGTTAACTTTATTAGTGAACAGTATAACCACTTAGTACCACTTTAACTAATTAGGCTGGCTGCCGTCTTTTCATTTACAATATTACAGTGTACTTTACAATTACCAGCACGGTGGTTCGATTCCTACTAGTTCGGCTACTGCTCACTACTGAACTTACTTAATTTTCTGACTAACGAAACATAGTCCAATACTTTATCCATCACACTCGGCCACGGACATTAAAATTCCTACTTTGGGAGTAACATTACCGGCGAATTGTTATAGTAACAATAGACGGAATGTTATAATCCTCAAGCAATGAAAGAGGTACCGTAGAGCGCTGAAAACATTATTCCCTTTATTCCTCATACAGAGCTGCTACGGAAGTCTCACAGTCTGATAAATCTAGCACAGCTCTCCATCGACACCAACATCTTCCGTGACGTTCGTTGACAAGGACCAGTCTCATTCTTATTATAAATATTTACCAGGCCAGTTTTGTCTTGCCCGTCCTGTACAAACAGTAAAAGACACTGTTGGTGCGAAGAGAGCAAAGGAAAGGAATTGTTCGATACAACAATGCAACTGTTCAAGACAATATGTGTGTTTTAAGTTAACAATAGAAAAATGAATGAATTTACTAATTTATCAAAATTACATAGAAATGTCTTCAACTGAGCGTCTGGACAGAGATACAGAATTAAAGGGGAGTCTTTAACAGTAGAAATTTGAATGAATTTACAGAATTGAACAAAACCATGTCTGGATTGAAATCCAGAATTAAAAGAGGACCCAGACCAAAGCTGTTCTCAATGCTTCTAAACAATTTATCACATCCATAAACTGGGAAAAAGAAGAAGAAATGTGTGCTGTTGGAACTTATGTGAACCACCTTCTTGTTGTTGATGAGATTTATTATTGTTTTCCCTTAGTGCAGATAAAGTTCCATAACGACTGGAAAAATTTAGTTCAGCAAGTTGAAAGTAGGTCAGAAAAAGACTAAAATAATGTAAGGTGAACACATCGAACAGAAAATTATGCGCCTTAATAATGGAATTATAGAAAGAGTTGAATATTTTCGTATTGGTGAGGGCACCTGAAGGCAATGGACAACAAAAGAAATAAACAAAAGAGCAAATATTATCTAGAACGCTTTTAGTAAACGAAGTACTGGTTTCAAAACAAAGCTTATTCTGTGGACGAGAAAAGTTTACAATCAGTGGTTATTACCAATTTTGACTTACGGCAACGAGACATGGATTTTAAACGTGAAAACCATTCAAAACTTGCCGTTGCTCAGCGAGCAGTGGAAACCGCTATGTTGTAAAGTCCAAGGAAAGAAAAGTGAATCAACGAACAGACTCAAGAAATACTGGCATACCATGAAGGAAACAAATGCAATTATGCATCCTTAAACCGTCAGGATGTGCCACGCCAAGTTAACGACCAAACATTTAGTGAAGGCTGTACGAAGAAATAGCCAACCATCGGCATTGTGGCCTGCACGAAATATAGAGCCGATTCAGAAAATGTTTACGTACTGACCCCATAAATGGGCATGTCAGGAAGTGCGTCAAAGTAGTTTCTAGGTACACGTTGTACATACAGTCCTCGCATAAATTTGTACATTTTTGTTCATTACAACCGAATTACATGTAGGAATATACATTTGACAACTGTGATCGAGGAATGGACTCAAGGAAGTTTGACTTGACCAGGAACAGTCATTAGGAACGACCTTGTTGTTCGGTGACACGGCGTTTTGTGTTGGTGGATTAGTGAACAGGCTTAATTCCCGTTACTTTTGATGGCAATTGTGGTGTCACAGCTAGACACCACACTTGCTAGGTGGTAGCCTTTAAATCGGCCGCGGTCCGTTAGTATACGTCGGACCCGCGTGTCGCCACTATCAGTGATTGCAGACCGAGCGCCGTCACACGGCAGGTCTAGAGAGACCCCCTAGCACTCGCCCCAGTTGTACAGCCGACTTCGCTAGCGATGGTTCACTGCCTACATACGCTCTCATTTGCAGAGACGACAGTTTAGCATAGCCTTCAGCTACGTCATTTGCTACGACCTAGCAAGGCGCCATATTCAGTTAACATTGATATTGTGAATCATGTACCGTCAAGAACGGCGTTCATCATTAATGGATTAAAGTTAAGTGCCAATCTACTTACGTCTGCTTTCTGAATTCTAATTCCTTGTCATGTTCCAGACCTCACGTCAGTATAGTTCTTCCCTCCTCACGCCAGCCTGCGTGAGCTAAAACGCGTGCATTTCGGCCTCCTCTAGTAACACGGTGTTGGCTCTTCTGCCAACTACTACAGCAATCTATCGACTAAATAAATAAAAAATTTGTATGCAATGTATTTTATAATTACATACTGTTGCAAAGAAACTGATTACAAATACGAGTAATAGTACTTCCATGTGAAGTGTCGTTGTGAGGTCTGTACTATATATCAACGTAATCTGCGTTGTAAAACGTCAAGCGTCATTATGAGGTTTCTATATTATTTAATATTAACAATACTGACAAGGGAACCTCCCCATCGCACCCCCCTCAGATTTAGTTATAAGTTGGCACAGTGGATAGGCCTTGAAAAATTGAACACAGATCAAACGAGAAAACAGGAAGAAGATGTGTGGAACTATGAAAAAATAAGCAAAATTTACAAACTGGGTAGTCCATGTCTGTGTTTTGCGACCGCACCGCAAAACCGTGCGATTAGTAGACGAAAGGACGTGCCTCCAATGGGAACCGAAAACATTTGATCGCAAGGTCATAGATCAACCGATTCCTCCACAGGTAAATATTCATTGACCTTGTTATTGAAGTCGCGAGCTATATTTGCTGGATTCATGTTGCCCACGGAATACATCTCACGTATTTAATGCACTCTCGTCCAAAGTAGCGAACAGTCAACTGCCAGCCAGGGAGCCTCGTTAGCAGGAATACTCTCTCTTCCGTGCGCTGTAGTCGACTGACGTCGTGTGTTTCGATGTTTGTTTAGGTGTAACGTCCCCATACTACGGCGCAGTTACCTGGCATCGGACGGACTGACAGATAATAATTGTGTGAAAATAAAAAATTAAACTTTCACGCGAGGGAAGACTTGAACCAAGGACATCTCGTTCCGCAGCTGCTCACGCTAACCACGGGACCACGGCGCTTCTGAGTTCACGCTATCCTTGATGTTGCATATCTTGCGCATGGACTACTCAGTTTGTATATTTTGCTTATTTTTTCGTAGTTCCACGCAACTTCTTCCTGTTTCCTCGGTTGATCTGTGTTCAGTTTTTCAAGGCCTATCCACTGTGTCAACTTATAACTAAATGTGAGGGGGGTGCGATGGGGAGGTTCCCTTGTGAGAGCAATGCTGTGTCCCTATACTTCCATCGGACACATTAGACAGCACCGCTAGTGCCCGAGCTCTCATTCTTGATGCAGCTGTTTTTCATTATGCAAATAAGAGTGTTTAATGTGTGAAAGACGTTGAAGCGCACAGAAGTTGGTTGGTGGATTGGAAGGAGATTCGGTAGTTGACTGCTGGGAATATTCATCTATTGGTGGATGTACAGTACTTCGAATCACGGTGCTGACGCTGCACTTCCTGAGATTGTTAAAACGACAGAGCTTCTGAGAGATCTGCACGCTGGATCGGGCGGGTGTTGACCGATTTAGTGAGTGGTTACATAACCAACACCCTTCTGAACATTTTTCATGTTCTTCATGTCTTTATTGACCTACAAGAAATACTGCCCCATTCCAGACCAATTGCTCTAGCGTTATTATCATTCTAGTATGTTTAACTGATATTAAAGTGCGCAACAGAATTGCAAGATCAACACTCCAAAGAAAGGGGTGGTGTCATTGACACCATTTAGGCCCCTCTCCGTGAGGCATCGAAAGCGGTGTGTCAAATGTTTTCTTCAGCCCGTCATACGAAAACTGCGTTATTTCAATGCTGGTTCGATTCGGATCTCCAACACCAAGGCGTCAAAAGAAGGGGGGTGAAATGTGAGTAAGACAGGGTATGACCACCTTCCATCGTGTGACATATCCAGTGCGGCGTTGGAAGGAATTGTGGTGAAATTTGGTGCCAATGGGACATCATGAACCCATTTCACACGTCACGTGAAGTGAGGTCTGGCCTTTTATTCGCATGTGTCGACACTTTGCTGTTTGAAGCGTCGTCGAGAGCGAAGATGACGTCGAAGGGCGCCACGCTTTTTCACCTTTGCGGAGGAAGGCTATGGCAGTTCTGGTACCGAGCGCCGCGGGTTTAGAATCCGCGCTAGACGGCATGGACCTCAATTACCACTAGAGGTCTCCACAGCCGTCGCGCCGTAAGCAGTGGCTGCGCGCGCTCCTGGCCAGCATATAATGTGAGGGCGCCACAGTGGAGCACGAGGTCCCAGCTGCCAATAGTAACGTCTCTATCATGTATTTAAGCCCCTGCCTCTCGTTCAGCGCGGCACCTATCAACTCTGATCCTCACCCCCCTCCTTTCCTCTGTCCTTTCCCTGGGCTCCCTCTTCCTCCCCCCTTCCATCCTGTGTTTTCTCCCTGCCTACCCTCTCCCTATCTCCTTTCTCCCCCCCCCCCCCCCCCGAGTCCTTTTGTACTCCCCTCCTCAGCCTTCCCCACTCCCTGGCACGTCTGCTCAGCACCCTCCACCCCTCTTCTGGATCCTCCTCTTCCATTGGATCATTTCCCCCCTCCTATTTCACTTTTCCTCTCCTTCCCCCCCCCCTTTTTTCCCGTCATCTGACCAGTTTCCCCCACCTGCTCTCGGGTGTGGTATGTCATATTTGTGCCAACTTTTTAGTGCAGTGTTTAAGTGAGTGTTCAGTGTTGTGCGTCTTTCCACAGTGTTGCGAATGGAAATCATGCTGTCGCTGGGTGTGCCTATTATATCTCTTTCGAACAGAACCCAGACTGTCGCCGTGTTTTTTTAATTGTCTGTCTATTATTTTTCTGCTTCCTGAGTATTTTATTACCATCATCAACCCCGTGTTTTATGTTTTAAGCTCCAGCATTTTCTGCCATTTTACCTGTAAGTCACCGATTTTATCGCCAACTGTTATTATTTTTTCTTATCTTCATCTTTTTAAAACAAATTCTGTAGGCTGAAGAGCGGCGTAATAAGCTGCTGCCAACCCGCCCCCTTTAGGGGGAATCGAAACTCAATAAAGGAAAAAAAAAAAAAGTTCAGCGAGGCAGTCTGATATTCACGTGAGTCTATCGAAATCTCGCCTAGAGACAGCGTGTTTACTTTACTTTCTTTCCATGTGCAAGTGGACGTTGTTGATTCTTGAGGTTTCGCTAGTGACAAAAAAAATGGTTCAAATGGTTCTGAGCACTATGGGACTTAACATCTGTGGTCATCAGTCCCCTAGAACTTAGAACTACTTAAACCTAACTAACCTAAGGACATCACACACGTCCATGCCCGAGGCAGGATTCGAACCTGCGACCGTAGCAGTCGCGCGGTTCCGGACTGCGCGCCTAGAACCGCTAGACCACCGCGGCCGGCTTCGCTAGTGATCCCATTGCTTCGTGTGTGGTGTTGTTCGCAAGGTCTTGCTCGGTCGTCCGTCGTTGTCCGTGTCTGTCCTTTCCCGTTCGTTTTGTTTGTTCGCGGGCCGCTCCCGTTTGGTCCCGCCGCGCTTTCGTTCTCGGCAACCCCCCGACCGTTCCGGTCGCTGTTACAACAGCAGATTTGAAGCAAATTTTAAACTTACGCGTAACAATGGGAGAGAATTAGGGGGTTTCAAAAATTTATCCTTTAATTCTATTGCACGTTGTATTTGGGTAGCTTCTGTGAATTATCACAGCAATCAGAATTAATGTCATAGGACAATGGAGAATCCCTTTGCTGTAGGCCTATAGATAAAAATTTATACCTGCATCTGGTTTGGCAGCAGTCTACAGCTATGCCTGTCGCTGTGACCGAACGGTTCTAGGCGCTTCAGTCCGGAACTGCGCTGCGGCTACGCTCGCAGGTTCGAATCCTGCCTCGGGCATGGATGTGTGTGATGTCCTAAAGTTAGTTAGGTTTAAGTAGTTCTAAGTCTAGGGGACTGATGACGTCAGATGTTAAGTCCCATAGTGTTTAGAGCCATTTGAACCATCTGCAACTATGATATTATTTCAGTTTTGACTAACCATGTCATTAACTGCAGCAAATACCAGACAAATACCAGAATGTTATACAATCGCCTCGTTTCTGTTCCTTTTTACACTTACGTATACATTACTAACATGTACTCATGACAATAAGGAAATCATTGGTCTAGACAGTTTCTGAGTTCAGTAAGAAAAGCGTTGCAAACAGTGACGGCAGTTCTCAGAAATATACGTTGAAGGAAACTGCACTGTTTAATTTCACGTGAAAATGAACTTAACGATGTATTTGTGAAAGCCAAGGAGGACGTACAAACTGGTGGCAGAGCGGGGAAAGCCCCTCAGATACGAAAAATAGCAGAGAAATCAAATATCTCCTGCGAAAGTGGGAGAAAACAGGTTGGCACGAATCAGAGGGACAAGAATGTTGGGTCGCTTGACTAAATGAATGGCAACCATTAAGAACTTTGAATGTAGGAGATCGGACAGTAATAAGTTTTTAGATGTGAATTTCATACAGAAGATGTCAAGATAGAAAACTAAGTTTGTAGTGTTCTAAGAAACTAAATGGACAACTTACAGAAATAAAGGCATGATTGAATAAACAATTCAGTGTTGAAAAAGATAAATGGAAATGCCGTGTGGCTAGGGCCTCCCGTCGGGTAGACCGTTCGCCTGGTGCAAGGCTTTCGAGTTGACGCCACTTCGGCGACTTGCGTGTCGATGGGGATGAAATAATGATACGGACAACACAACACCCAGTCTCTGAGCGGAGAAAATCTCCGACCCAGCCGGGAATCGAACCCGGCCGTTAGGTATGACATTCCGGCACGCTGATCACGCAGCTACCGGGGGCGAACAGTGTTGGAAATGATATAGCAAGACATGGACTCTCGACCGCGAAATGTGTGGGAATCAACTCTCCATGAGGCCTTTTCGAGTGGATTCTTAACAGCGGTATGTCTGAAACGTTTTCCTCCGCCACCCATGACAAAACCGCGTGATTTGAAAGCTGGGCGTCGCGGTTCTGGCCTCCATCACAGCGGCCTCCAAAGTGGGAATGAGGCGTAGGGAAGAGGGAGACTGACGACCTTAGCATCGTTGACACGTCTTCGGTGGCGTTGGGCAAAATTTTGGTGAAATTTAGTATCAATGTGACATCATTTCCCCCTCCCCCCTTACAAATCATGTGAACTTCTGAACTCTGGCCTTTGCTGTTTGAAGTGTCGCCGAGCCCTAGGGTGGCGTCACAGGGCGCCACACATTTACATCATTGCAGAGGAGGTCGTAGGCACCTTTGAGACAAATTTCAAACTTCTGTGTTGCAATGGGAGATAATTACGAGGTGTCGAAGAAATGATCCTATAATTATGTTGTGCAGAGGATTTGTCAAAATATACAAAAATTTCTTCTATGCCAAAACCCGGCTATAGTCCTATCTTTGTTACGCACTTGCTGAAAGGCGCCATGGGCCCTCAAATTAAGTAGCACAGTCTTATTTCTACATCACACACACACATACACACACACACACACACACACACACACACGCAAACACACACCATCGCACATAATCTCCAAGGCAGATTATAGGGAAAAGAATTCTAGTCAGCAGGTGAAAGGCTAGCAGTACAACTATGGGTCGCAAAAGTAGTAATGTCTTTGGAAAAGGTTCTACACAGACAAAGATTCAATCTTCGATCACAGATGAAAATTCCATCTTTGCATCGAACGTGAGATATCTCTTTAAAGGAACCAAAGATTGCCCGTATTATTTGTCAGAATACATAAGGATTTGTTCTATAGCAGTACAAAACACATATGGCTCACTTACTGGCATTACTGGTATAACTTAGAGGTTAAGGTACACTTAATACCAAAACCTGACTGGTTCGATCTTTGTACCCACTTGGTGCGAAGCACACTTGGAACTCATACGCATTAAACTGTCTGTTCCAACTGTCTTATCATTATTCAAAGTCACAGTGCTGTTTTCTTGGTAGTCTTCTTGCATATAGAAGTCATGGTTTGATGTTAGGTGAACATACATATCCATTTTGTTAAAAATTCAGCAAAATATTGCACTATTCCAGGTCCGTTAGCTATTAGTCATCTGCGTAGAGTTTCTGCGAGATACCAGGCATCTCTTCCTGGAGAGCTTACCACGTAAATAACTGTTAAATACGCCACACATTTCTTTATTTAACATTGCAGACCGTTCCTTCTCAAATTGCTCAAAAATGGTTCAAATTGCTCTGAGCATTATGGGACTTAACTTCTGTGGTCATCAGTCCCCTAGAACTTAGAACTACTTAAACCTAACTAACCTAAGGACATCACACACATCCATGCCCGAGGCAGGATTCGAACCTGCGACCGGAGCATTCGTGCGGTTCCAGACTGTAGCGCCTAGAACCGCTCGGCCACACCTGCCGGCTCTCAAATTGTTCTTGCCAGTCTAATGTGTAGTCCACACCTCAGTTGTACGGGAAATATGACACCTGCAAGTTTGGAAACGTCAGCAGATCTTGACTTGTCTGAGACCTTCAACTAAGCGCATATACACATCGTAGCACAATCCCCATGATGTCACACACATGGGTCGAGGTGGTTGAGTGGGTTGGGGGTTGGGTGGTTCGGGGGGGGGGGGGGGGGGGAGGCTTTGATTGAATCTGTGGTTCGAATTCAGCCAAAAGTAATAAGTAGAAACCTGTGTCATTCGCACCATCATTGATATGTTGGGATCAGTGCCAGATGACTTCTAAGAGTATTGTGTCTTGACAATCAGGATGTAATAAAAACGGTGAAATACCAGATAAAGCGCTGTTTGGAATGGTCTGTATTTTGCTTAAAGTACTGTAAAATCACTTAGACGACAACAACAGACTTACTCCTTACTAAACTGGAAGTAACCTGAAGTAGACTTGACTGTACCCAACAATGTTATCTCTGTTGTGTATAATAATGGTCAGAATAACAATTTGTGTACAATATGACAACTTTCACTCAAATATCTGTAGTGTTGGCAGAAGAGCCAACACTGTGTTGCTAGAGGAGGCCGAAATGCATGCGTTTAATTACACGCAGACTGGCGTGAGGTCTGGAACAGTTAAGGGAATGTATAGTAGTAAATAAAGTACGTAGTGGATGTAATACTTAACTTTAATCCACAATTGTAGAACATCTCTCGTTACTGTACATGCTTCACAATATTAATTATCAAATGCTATGGCGCCTTGCTAGGTCGTAGCAAAAGACGTAGCTGAAGGCTATGCTAACTATCGTCTCGGCAAATGAGAGCGTAATTGTCAGTGAACCATTGCTATTACCGTCGGCTGTACAACTGGGCGAGTGCTAGTAAGTCTCTCTAGACTTGCCGTGTGGCGGCGCTCGGTCTGCAATCACTGACAGTGGCGACACGCGGGTCCGACGTATACCAACGGACCGCGGCCGATTTAAAGGCTAGCACCTAGCAAGTGTGGTGTCTGGCGGTGACACCACGATATCTGTGTCAATATTTGCTGACTAATCATAATAACATGCCTTCCGTTAAGGCTTGAGATAAGTTTCTTTAATCATCGTGGAAGATCGAAACGATAATTAAAAGGAACATACTTAAAATTACACAGTGTGCTCACGTGGCTTATATAATAAAATAGTTTTCAACAATTTATTTGACGAATTATTCAAAACTAATCCGCTGACATCAGTCAGTTACTGAATTTCTATATTTGGCCTTCATTATTGCACAGTCTGTAGAGAAAAAACACTTAGAGTAATCATTTGTTATTTTATCAGCAATCTTTATTCTCGTAAGCGTATGGTATTTTTGATGTTATTAGTAACGACTCGTAACATTTCAAATGTTGTGCTAATTTCTTCGTGTTTGGGCCCACAACCGCCATAAACTTTATGATCTTAGTATATTCCACGCCAGTTTGTCGTTTGCTTCGTGCCTTCTCCGAGGTGTTGGAATTTTAATGTCAAGGAGGTTACATGTGCGCAGATTTCTGTTACCGTCACGTTATTATTAAAGCCTAGTTAATTCCCAGAAATTCCATATAAAGTAGCCAGATAATTGTATTTTCTTTGTATTTCACATCTTCAACAACAGACTTCGTTTATTAGCAACGTGATTTTCATTTTGAAAGAAAATAAAGTACATAATCATATGACTGTTGGTTAGCTGATGCCAGTATAGTCACTGACTGACCTTTAACCGATCTGTCTTCCGAGCGACAGCAATGATTGTGTGTGTGTCATAGGTGATCGGAATGGTAGAAAGTTCAAAGTGAAACCTCATGCTCTCAGACAGGTCTCCTGAAAAACGGATCTCCCAAAAAATACCATCCGATTGATGGACGATCATTAAAAGTTTCTAGTGCCCTCATTCTTTGTTTTTTTTTTTTTAAAAAAGTAACTTTTCACACATTTGAAGTTAATCCAGATTATCTGCCGAAAATCAGACGAGTCGTTTCAAACAGATCCATTTTCTGTTTGTCGGTGGAATTCTGTTCCAATTGCCGTTTAGAGACTTTAGCCACAGCAGAAAAGGAAAATGAAAAAATGTTATGTGCTACATCACTGACATTCATATACCTCGAGTATTTATCGTTTGATTACCCAAGCTCATGGCCCAGAAAGTGACTAACGTCTTCTTATTAGCACTCCAGTCTATCGTCCTCAACCTACAGCAATTTGTAAACTTCATTTGTTTCCTTACTGCTGGCAGTTATTAATGTCTACGAACACCGTGTGTCTGTAAGTGATGAGGAATTCTTAAAATTTGCTTATTGTTCCATAGTTTATCACATTAATATCACCACCAATTCTTCATTGCGTCTTAGCGAAGAAATTTATTATTTCGGAACAACTTTTTTCCAGGTTCACAGAACAGATTACAGTCCATGAGTGTATCTGTAAAGTGCCCAAACAACAATATTGAATTGGCTGCTGTAGTGAATCACCATCATCTTCACATGGTGGAGTACGAACGTGCCACCTTAAGACTAGCCAGTAGCTTCCCCCGAGAAGTTACGACGCATCGTATGGTCAATGTCTAGACTCTCTTCACTTATTACAAAATTCTTCAGTAAACAGCTTGCCAGTGCTGATGCCCAGTACCGTCTTTCTCATAAAGTTTCTAGTTTTTTTTATTTTTGTACCTTCTACGTGACTGCGCAATTTAGACGACAGCAATTGCTACGTCTTCAGAATGTGCTCTGGTTTAGCTCTCACCTGTGGGACTTAGAATAAAATGAGTGAACTTCAGGAGACGCATTTGTTGAAGTACCGAATTACTGTTAATATTATAGGTACGTCACCGGACAAAAATTTGTACCACACAGGGATATCACGTCAGTAACACGTTACACTGCCTTCAGCCTTGATAAAGTCTTCAGTTCGGAGAGAAAGAGTGTCCCCAAGTTTTCTTCAGGAATGCCGTATCCAACTGTAGCTACAAACTGATGATTAGCTCCAGTAGAGCTACCAAACCGCAAAAGCTATGGCTGCTTCGTTTCACCTAATGTTCAATATAATCCTAGACCTTATTTATGGGATTAAAACGGGGTGAATTAGCAAGCTAGTGGAGATGCAATAGGGCGCTTTTTTTTTTAGGTCATCAGTCTTCTGACTGGTTTGATGTGACATACTTCGAATTATTCTCCTGTGCCAAGCTCTTCATCTTCCAGTATCACTTACACCTACCTACGTCCTCAGTTAGTTGATATGACGGTAAGTAGACAAACAGGGTCAGATTTCTCAGAGCATATTTAGCGGGAAGAAGCCTCCACTCCGCCTTGCTCAGTCACGCCTTCGTCAGAATGAACTCTCAATTATTCGAACTATTTGTGAACACTTTCAACTTCGAACTATCTAGAGTCAACTGCGTCTCCATCACTTCCCTTATCTTCCTCTTCAAGGTAAGCGGATGTTGGCTAACTATATCGCGAGTCAGCTGTAACTGTTTGCATTTGTTCAAATGGTTCAAATGGCTCTGAGCACTATGGGACTTAACATCTGTGGTCATTAGTCCCCTAGAACTTAGAACTACCTAAACCTAACTAACCTAAGGACATCACACACATCCATGCTCGAGGCAGGATTCGAACCTGCGACCGTAGCGGTCACGCGGTTCCAGACTGAAGCGCCTAGAACCGCACGGCCACACCGGCCGGCTGTTTGCATTTCTCTCATTCATTTTGGTGTTTTGCTACCAAGTATTTACAATGTTGTTGTATTGGTATGTGATGCTATTGCTCTTTAAGATGTCTTCTGATTGGTCATCTCGTCCCCTCGATGTAAACTACTTCGCAGCTGACCTCGTAAACTCCCAGCATGTGGAACATTTCGACGGTTGATCTCAGCTGATCTCCAATTTTGCTGTTGCTCCGTTACATTAGTTTAATGACAACTCTGCAAAGAATTTTTCGTACAAGGTCTGTGATACCCTGCATGTGTGGTCGAAGAGCGGTGTGTGGCTGTTCCACTTCCTCGCCTCTCATGCTATTGTTGCCTCCTCCTCCTCCTCCTCCTTCTCCTCCTCTTCCTCCTTCTTCTCCTTTTTTTTAAAGTGATAAGTCGTCAGACTGGTTTAATGTGGCCCCTCAGGAACTCGTCACCTCTAGCACTTGTACTTGCACCGTATCTCCTCCATTATTTACTGTATGTATTCCAATCTCTGTCTTCCTCTACAGTTTTTACCCTCTGCACCTCATTCTAGTGTCATGGAGACTATTCTTTGATGTCTTAACATTGTCCCTTCTTCTTGTCAGTGTTTCCCATATATTCCTTTATTCGCCGATCCTGCGGAGAATCTGCCCCGTTCCTTATCAGTCTTCCTAGTTTTCAGCATTCTTCTGTAGCACCACATCTCAGATATTTAGATTCTCTTCTTTCCCCGTTTTCCTACAGTTCATGTTTGACTGTCATACAATGCTATGCTCCAAACACAGATTCCCAGAAATTTCTTCCTCAAGTTAAGGCCTATGTTTGATACTAGTTAACTTCTCCTGGACAGGAATGCCCTTTTTGCCAATGCTTGTAAGCTTTTTACGTCCTACTTGCTAAATCTGCCATGGGTTATTTTGTTGCCTAGATAGCAGAACTCCTTAACTTCACCATTTGTGATCACCAGTTGCGGTGCCAAGTTCCTCACTGTTCTCATTTCTGTTACTTCTCATTTCTTTCGTTTTTCTTCGATTTACTCTCAACCCATATTCTGTACTCATAAGACTGTTCATTCCATTCAGCAGATCTTATACTTCTAGGGATATCAGTGACTTCAGCGAATCTTATCATTGATATCCTTTCACCCTTATTTTAAGCCCATTTCTGAACATTTCTTTTATTTCTGTGATTGCTCCTCCGATATACAGACTGATTAGTAGGGGCGAAAGACTACACCTCTTAACCCTTTTTAATCCAAACATTTTCTTCTTGCTCTTCCCTCACAGCTCTGCTATATAATTTATATTATTTGTCTTTCCATATAGGTTACTCCTATTTTTCTCAGAATTTCGAACGTCTTGCACCATTTGACATAGTCGAACGGTTTTTCCAGGTCGACAAATCCTAAAGCCAAATTGGTTATCAACTAACACAACATCAATTTTCTTCTCCGTTCTTCTATACACTATTCTTGTAAGGAATTTGGATGCATGAACTGTTAAGTTGATTGTGCAGTCTCGTACATGTCGGCTCTTGGCGTGTTCGAAATTGTGTGGATGATATTTTTCCGAAAGTCAGATAGTATGTCACCAGACTCATTTTGCACACCAAACGTAAATAGCAGTTTTGTTGGCACGTCCCCCAATGATTTTAGAAATTCTGATGGAATGTTACCTATCCCTTTTGCCTTATTTGATCTTACGCCTTCCAAAGCTTACTTAAATATAGATTCTAATTCTGGATCTCCTATCTCTTCTATATTGACTCCTGTTTCTTCTTCTATCAAATCAGACAGATCTTCCCCCTCATAGAGGCCTCCAACGTACTCTTTTTCACCTATCCGCTCTCTCCACTGCATTTAATAGAGGAATTCCCTTTGCACTCTTAATGCTACCACCCTTTCTTTTAACTTTTTGACTTTCATATATGCTGAGTCAGTCCTTCCAGCAGTCATTTCTTTTTCGATTTATTCACATTTTTTATGCAGCGGTCTCGTCTTAGCTTCCCTGCACTTCCTATTTATTTCATTCTTCGGCGACTTGTGTTTCTGTATTTCAGGGTTTTCCTGAACATTTTTCTGCTTTCTTCTTTCATCGATCAATTGAAGTATTTCTTATTTTACCCATGGCTTCTTCGCCGTTGCCTTCTTTGTACTATGGTTTTCTATCCAACTTCTGTGATTGCACTTTTTAGAGATGTCTATTCCTCTTCAACTGTACTACCTACTGAGCTACTCCTTATAGCAGTATCTATAGCCTTAGAGAACGTCAAGCGTATCTCTTCATCCCTTTACACTTCCGTATCCCACGTCTTAGCTTATTGATTCTTCCCCCTAGGGGGTCTGCAACTCTTTTGTGGATATGTGTGTGGCGAGCACGGGGCCCCGAGCCATTGCGGCCTTCTTTCTCTCCAGGCTGCATTTCCTTTCCCTTCCCATCCTTTCCCCTCCTTGCTCCTTTCCCCTCGCCCTCTCCTCTCCCTCTCTTGGTGTCCCTGCTTATGTTGGCCCCGCTATCCTCCTGGTTCTGTTGGTTTTCCAATTCGGCTTTGTTGCATAATCATCTCCTCCTTTTGGCATTCCTTGGTCCCCCTCTGGGGTTTGACCTCCATTACAAAATTTCTCCTCCGTAGTGTGAGTCATTTGGGGAAGAGCACCTTACCTAGTGTCTCCGACGTGCGCCCTCCTAGTACATTCCACCTTTTCTTTCATGTCGTTGTCAGATACTAGGGTGCATAGCCAGCACGGTAGCCAGCCTGTGTGGTGGGGTCGCTATGTACCCTTTTGGTTGAGCCCCCTGAACACACAGGGATCACACTTCTGATACCTGAGCTGTGACCTCCTCATGCATGCCTTGGAGTGGTTGCTCATCATCCTGGAGCATCGGAACTCCCGGCAATGGCCACCGTGCCTGATGGCCCTTGCTGTGGCTGGGTGGCGCCCGTGAGGAGAGCCCCTGATCGGAGTGGGTGGTATCAGGGCGGACGCTATGCACATGAAACGCATACGGGTCCAGAACTCTGGCCGTTCTTCTGCGGCTGTCTCTCTGCGTGGAACTAATTCCTCAAGTACTGCTTCTCTTGCCCCTTCGGCCTTTCCTTCCATGGCTACCCCCTGGGAAGAGGGTCAGGCCCGTCGTCTAGGGGCAGAACCTTTCCCCCGTTATCTAGTTTGCACCAGGACTGATGGAGATACTTTCACCAGTGTCAAACCTTTATTCTTTGTGGAACACATTGAAGACAAGTTTGGCGAATTGGACTCCCTGAGCAAGATGCGGTCAGGTTCGTTGCTGATAAAAACTACTTCAGCTGCCCAATCTGCGGCCCTTCGTGCCTGTACCCATCTTGGCACAATTCCTGTGTCCATTACCCCCCACCAGTCTCTAAATATGGTACAAGGTGTGATTTTTCACAGGGACCTCATCCTTCAAACTGATGAGGAACTTCGGGACAATCTCGGACGGCGGGGTGTTCACTTTGTTCGGCGTGTTCAGAAGGGTCCTAAAGACAATCGTATTGATACTGGTGCCTTTATCCTGGCCTTTGAAGGGGATACCCTCCCTGAGAAAGTTAAGATTATGGTCTATCGCTGTGATGTGAAGCCGTACATCCCACCTCGTATGAGGTGTTTTAAGGGCTTGCGTTTTGGCCACATGTCTTACCGCTGTTCCCAGGCCCCTCTCTGTGGTGACTGTGGACGTCCACTCCATGAGGGGAGTCCCTGTGTTCCCCCTCCTGTATGTGTAAATTGTCATGGTAGTCATTCTCCACGTTCACCACATTGCCCAGTATATAAGAAGGAAAAAAAGATACAGGAGTATAAGTCTCTTGATCATTTAACCTACACAGAGGCCCGTAAGAAATACGCATGACTTCACCCTGTGTCCATGACATCTAGTTACGCCTTGGTTACATCTTCGCCCCTTCCTCCCCCTTCCTTACCCCCATCCCGGACCCCTCTCCTCCCCCGCTCCCCTGCGGCTCCCCCCACCTTCTCCTATGGGCGCTGCTCCCCTCCCCAGCCGGAGAAGCGTCCCACTCCTTCGGCGTCTGCCGGTCAAGGGCGCCTCTCCCAGGATGCCCCTTCCCGGCACCTTCCAGGGCAAAGGTCTGCTGCCGCGCGACGACCGCGAGAGCCGCGGTCTGTCGTCCCCCAGGTCGCCCGGTCTCTTTCTATTCCTGATCTTGCTGCAGCTGGCTCCTTTATGCCACACAGCCCTCCTCGATCTCAGCCTGAAAAGAAGAAGAAACATAAGTCCCGGGACAAAGAGCCTCTGGTGCCACTGGAGGTCCCCCCCCCCCCCCCCGACTTCACAACCGGATTCTGACCTGTCGTTCATGGATGTCGTCCCCTCCTTGTCAGTGACGGGTGGGGACCCGGCGGGATGACTGGATTTAGCGTGTTCAGCCCCCATTTAAACCACCGTTCTATGGATCTCCAATGGAATTGTAATGGATACTATCGTCACCTTCCGGAATTGAAATCCCTTCTTTCGTCCTACCCTGCAGCTTGTGTGGTTCTCCAGGAATCTCATTTTACTGATGCTCACTCACCGACCCTCCGTGGGTTCCGTGTTTTCTGTCGAAATCGGGTCGGACCCCTTCGGGCTTCTGGTGGCGTTTGTACGTTGGTCCGTACAGACATTGCTAGCACGTGGATTCCTCTTCAAACTACATAGGAAGCGGTTGCTGTTAGGGTCCACCTAGACTCTGCAGTCACAGTTTGCAATCTTTATCTCCCTCCTGACAGGACTCTTACACCTGCTGCCTTAACCGCCCTTCTTCAGCAACTTCCTACTCCCTTCCTCCTCCTTGGGGATTTTAATGTTCATCATCCTTTGTGGGGCAGTGCCTTTTCATCTAGACGAGGTCTTCTTATAGACCAATTTATTGCTGACCACGACCTGTGCCTTCTTAACGATGGCTCCCCTACTCATTTCAGTGCCGGTCATGGTACCTTTTCTCCCATTGATCTTTCTCTTTCTTCTCCCTCTCTCCTCCCTTCATTACACTGGTCGCCACACGATGACCTTTGTGATAGTGACCATTTCCCGTTGATTATGACGCTCCCTTCCCGATCTCCGATGGACAGGTTACCTGGTTGGTCTTTCCAACGCGCTGATTGGTCTCTATGCACTGCACAGGTCGTGTTTTCTCCCTCTTTGTCGGGTTGTGTTGATGACGTCCTACGTGACGTGTCTGACGCGATTGTTCGCGCTGCTAGACTTGCTGTCCCGCGCTCATCTGGACCATTTCGTCTTCGGCAAGTCCCGTGGTGGAGTACGGCCATTGCCATTGCCATCCGTGATCGCCATCGAGCTTTGCAACACTTTAAGAGGCACGCATCCGTAGCCAGCCTTACTACCTTTAAACGCCTTCGCGCTAAAACCCATTATTTAATCAAACAGAGCAAGCGGATATGTTGGGAACGATTCGTTCTACTGTCCCTCTGTCACGGGTATGGGCTACACTTCGCTCTCTCCAAGGTTGCCATCGGCAGTCCACCCTCTCAGGTCTTCACCTCCCAGATGGCATTTGTATGGACCCATTAGTTCTTGCAGAACATCTTGCGACCCATTTTGCAGTGGCATCAGCGTCAGCCTCCTATCCAGCTGCTTTCCTTCATCAAAAACAGCGGGCTGAAGCTCCCACCTTCTGTTTCACCACTTGTGAGTCATAATCTTACAACGAACCTTTTACTGAATGGGAATTTCTTTCTGCTCTATCTTCTTCTCATGATATGGCCCCTGGCCCAGATTCCATTCATAACCAACTGCTTCAACATCTCAGTGCTCCACAACGGCAACATCTTCTTCGGGTGATTAACCGTATCTGGCTCCAGGGTGACTTCCCTTCTCAGTGGAGGGATAGCATTGTGGTTCCTGTCCTTAAGCCTGGTAAGAACCCCCTATCTGTTGACAGCTATCGGCCAATTAGTTCGACCAATGTTGTTTGTAATAAGTTACTTGAACAGATGGTAGCCCGTCGGCTCAATTGGGTCCTCGAATCTCGGGATCTATTGTCCCCTTACCAGTGTGGCTTTCGAGAGGGACGATCTCCAATCGATCATTTACTTCGCTTGGAATCCGCAGTTCGGCAGGCTTTTTCCCAGTGCCGCCATTTGGTTGCAGTGTTTTTTGACTTTCGCAAGGCCTATGACACGGCCTGGCGCCATCACATCTTACTTACCCTTCCAGTGGGGTCTTCGGGGCCCACTCCCGATTTTTATCCACCAGTTCCTGATCCATCGGTCATTCAGAGTTCGAGTTGGTACTGCTTTTAGCTCTCCATGGACCCAGGAGACGGGCATCCCACAGGGTTCTGTCTTGAGTGTCCTTCTTTTCCTTATTGCTATCGATGGACTTGTGGCCTCTGTCGGTCCCTTGGTCGCCCCTGCCCTGTATGTGGATGATTTCTGCATTTGGGTTAGTTCCTCCTCGATGGCATCTGCAGAACGGCAGCTCCAGGTGGCTATCGGCGTGCCTCTGCATGGAACCTCTCACACGGGTTTCAATTCTCGCCTTTAAAATCGCGAGTGGTCCACTTCTGTCGCCATACTACGATCCACCATGATCTAGAGCTCTATCTCGCTGCACAACGATTGCCTGTGGTCCCACAGTTTCGTTTCCTGGGTCTTCTTTTTGACAACAAGCTCACTTGGCTGCCCCATATCAGACTCCTGAAGGTAGGATGTTTCCGTAAACTCGATGTCCTTCACTTCCTTGGGGTGCGGACCATTCCCTCCTCCTCCGTCTTTATCGTGCTCTAGTTCTGTCTCGCTTGGACTATGGTTGTCAAGTTTATGGTTCAGCTGCTCCTTCCACACTGCACGTGCTGGATCCAGTCCACCATCGTGGTTGGCCACCGGTGCCTTCCCTACTAGCCCTGTTGATAGTCTCCTGGTTGAAGCTGGGATCCCCCCCCCCCCCCCCTTTCTGTTCGGCGGTCCCAGCTTCTGGTGTCTTATGCACTCACTATCCGTTCCTCTCCCACTCATCATTCCTCTTCTATCCTGTTCCCAGACCATGGACGTCGCCCACCCGACTCCCACCCTCGGGCGGGTTTACCGGTTGGGCTGTGCCTTGCGTCTCTTTGCCGTGATTTTCAGCTTCCTTCTTTGTCCTGTCTTCCTCGCTCCCTCCCCTCCACCCTTCCTTGGTTAGTTCCTTGGGCTCGAATTCGGATGGGTCTCCGCCGAGGTCCGAAAGATTCCATCCCCCGGTGGTGTTCCGTTCCTTTTTCCGCCAAATTTTATGGGAGTTTCGGGATGCTATTGTTTTTTACACTGATGGCTCTAAATCTGCTGATCATGTTGGGTATGCCTTCACGTCATCTGTTGGAATAGAAAGTCATCTGCTGCCACCTACATGTGGGGTGTTTACTGCGGAATTGATGGCAATTTCCCAGGCCCTTACCTTTATTAAACAATCCCAACCCAACCGCTTTTTGTTATGTACGGACTCGATGAGTGGCCTTCTTGCTATTGACCGGTGTTTTTCGCGCCATCCCTTGGTCTCTGCCATCCATGACCATCTCGCTGATATTCACCGTGCTGCTTGTTCCGTTGACTTCCTTTGGGTCCCTGGCCATGTGGGTATCCCAGGTAATGAGCTCACTGATCGTTTGGCTGGGGGAGCAGTTACTTACCCCCAGTTTCCTGTAACCCCTCCTGCAGCGGATTTACGGCTTCACATCAAATCCCACTTCGCACAGTCATGGGCCAATTCTTGGGAGGCTACTCCCCTGTCTAATAAACTTCGTGCAATTAAGGTGACACCAGGCCCTTGGCGTTCTTCCTTTCGCCTCTCCCGAAAGGACTCGACCACACTGTGTCGTCTCCACATTGGCCATACCAGGCTGACCCATGGTTTTCTTTTGCGTGATGAGCCACCCCCACTATGTGGTTGTGGAGCCTTCCAGTCAGTAGCCCACATTTTGGTTGAATGCCCCCTTCTTTTGGCTCTGCGTGCTAAGTACAGACTCCCCCACACTTTACCTTTGATGTTGGCTGACGATTCCTCGATTCCTGGATGGTCTCTCTGGTTCTCGGTTTCCTCCAGGAAAGTGGTTTTTATTCTCAGTTTTAAGGTTTTTAATCTCTCTCTGGTGTTGGGGCAGGGCGGTGAGTGTTTGGGTGTCTCCCACTGTAGGCAGTGTTCGGAGATTCCCGATTCACCTCCCTGACCGAAATTCTCTTTTCTTCCCCTTTTACTCTGTTTTTACCCTTCCCATACGTACTTTCTACATTATAGCAGTTGTACCTTTTAAGTCACAGGTGGTCTTGCCTATGCTGCTTCAGCATAGTGTTGGGTTCGTTCTCTTGCCGACTTCCCTCATTTTATGTTTTTTACCAATGTCCACGTGACTGCCCTTTTACGTTTTTCCCTTTTTCCGTTTTATTGTTCTGACTTTACTGAGATGTCCCATTAGCGGAATGGTGCATATTTGAAACAAGGGACTGATGACCTTGCTGTTTGGTCCCTTAAACCTCAAACAACCAACCAACCTTATTGTTTCTTCATGACTAATCTCTTAATCTACTCTTCATCACTACTACTTTGTGATCTGAGTCTATATCTGGTCCTGCGTACGCCTTACAGTCCAGTATCTGATTTCGAAATCTTTGTCTAGCCATGATGTAATCTGACTGAAATCTTCCCGTACAACCCGGTCTTTTCCATGTATACCTCCTCCTCTCGTGATTCTTGAACAAAGTATTCGCCATTACTAGCTGAAATTTATTACAGAGCTCAATTTGTCTTCTTCCTCTCTCATTCCTTGTTCCAGCCCATATTCTCCTGTAACTTTTTCTTCTTCTCTTTCCACTACAACTGCATTTCAGTCCCCCATGACTATTAGATTTTCATCTTCCTTTACATACTGTATTACCCTTTCGGTATCCTCATATACTCTCTCTATCTCTTCATATTCAGCTTGCGACGTCAGCATGTACTGAACTATCGTTTTCTGTTTTGGTTTGCTGTCGATTCTGATAAGAACAACCCTATCACTGAACTGTTAACAGGAACACACTCTCTGTCCTACCTTCCCATTCATAACGAATCTTACTCCTGTTATAGCATTTTCCGCTGCAACTGTTATTACCCTATACTCATCTGACCAGAAAACATTGTCTTCTTTTCATTTAACTTCATTGACCTCTACTATATCTAGAGCCTTTTGCATTTCCCTCTCCAGATTTTCTAGCTTCCCTAACACTCTCAAGCTTCTGACATTCCAGATCCCGACTCGCAGAACGTTATCCTTTCGTTGGTTATTCAAACTTCTTTTAATGGTCACCTCCCCCTTGGCAGTTCCCTCCTGGAGATCCGAATGGGGGACTATTCCGGAATCTTTTGCCAACGGAAAGATCATGATGACACTTTTTCATTTACAGGCCACATGTCCTATGGGTACACGTTATGTGTCTTTAATGCAGTGATTTCCATTGCTTTCTGCATCCTCATGCCATTGATCGTTGCTGATTCTTCCGCCTTTAGGGGCAGTTTCCCACCCCAAGGACAAGAGAGTGCTCTGAACCTCTGTAAGCTCGTCTGCCCTTTCTGACAAGGCCGCTGGCAGAGTGAGGGTGACATCTTATACCGGAAGTCTTTGACCGCCGATACTTAATATTAATCAAAATTTAAGGTGTGGCGGGTTTGGAACCGGGAAACGAGGACGAGTTTGATTACTAAACAAAGACGCTGTGCGTTCGAAACACAGATATGCCAAATGCCATGAGCGTCGCCCGAAGATAGGTTTGCCACAGTGAAATATCTCCTAACGTTCTCATTCGGGAAAGAAACAGTTAACACTGGTGAAGATATCGCGCGTTGGCAATTATTTCTCGGCATACTATGCGTAATGGATCACTTTTCCGAAAACTGGCTCTTGTAACTGATTATCAATCCAAGTTACACTACAGAAATTTCATCAAACCAATTTCAAATTATTTTCTCATTTTTTAAATTCATTCATCTGACACACAGTTCTTAGACGAATAAGGACGACGATGTATCAGTATACAATAGAAAAGATTCGTGTGGTAATCTTATACAGACAAGGGTATATAAATGGAAAAACAGAAATAAAAGTAATAGTCGGGTTTCGAAAACGGGGCCAAAATTAAGAGGCCACGACACTAACCACTGTTCCACTATTTCGGCTGCGGATATCACACATTAAACGGTAGACATAGGATCTCGAAAACTTTGACTGTCGGTTTTTCAGAAACCGTCGAGTATCTATGTATAAGGCGAGACTCGTGTTCGCTTATTTTGACTTCTCTTCCACTGAGCGAAGTTACTGGGAAATCGGGTTATGGCACTTGCCGTGTTCTCCACGTCAGTGTCGGAAGATTCATGTCACTGTAAGATAGGGGGAGTAGCATAAATATTGCGTCACACGAGAGATGGTCTCAGAACGAGAGAACGGTGCGATGAGTGGAGGCCGTCTCGTGCTCGAACAAATACAGACAGCAGAGATTCATCTACGAGATTTTATTTATAATGGCTCTGAGCACTATGGGACTTAACTGCTATGGTCATCAGTCCCCTAGAACTTAGAACTACTTAAACCTAACTAACCTAAGGACATCACACACATCCATGCCCGAGGCAGGATTCGAACCTGCGACCGTAGCAGCAGTGCGGTTCCAGACTGTAGCGCCTTTAACCGCTCGGCCACTTCGGCCGGCCTTTATTTATATAGGAGTATATTGTTTAAATAGTAATACGCTTCTTCAGCCATGCTTCTTACGTTACTTGTACTGATGGGCATGGATGTGTGTGATGTACTTCGGTTAGTTAGGTTTAAGTAGTTCTAAGTTCTAGGGGACTGATGACCTTAAAAGTGAAGTCCCATAGTGCTCAGAGCCATTTGAATCATTGCAGGAAAATGACGGGCCAATCAAACGCGCGTTCTGAGCGTGCAGGCGCAAACTGTTAAGACAGCTCACTAGGAGTCCACGATGGGATTCCATGAAGGCAACATGAACTGTAATGTACTGAGATATATTAAGAGTAAAAACAAATCAAATGGTTTAATTTTCCTGGGAAAACATTAATGCGTGATCTTATGTGATTTCTGAGATTTTGCAAATCATTTTGCTGTGACCTTTGCGGTTCTCTGAATTTAATTAGCGTCCGGAAACTTTGCCGTGATCAACGGTGGTAGACTGGGTCTAAGAACCGTTTCTTGATTTTTGGTTTGGTTTCTTTTTCCTGTCATAATATACATACATTTTATTGTACACACGAACATATGCGTGACTTCTCACAGAGTACAATTATCTTTAGCAAAACAGTATTCCTGTGCCTCAAAAGTGTGCTGAACAACACACAAAATGCTTTCTTTCACCCCGCAATCTGTTCACCAACCGATCCATGCGACTGTTTCTTATTCAAAAGTAAATTTCCAGTGTCAGCAGCCTCTCTGCCCCTTATTCAGCTTCCGTGTGTAGCAATACTATCAACAATGAATTTATAGGTGATTTGCATCGCCTGTGTTGTATTGCAACTGCAGAGAACAGACTCAAGTTGTCTTTCTGCTGTTTCCCTTTTGTTTATTTATATCAATTGTGCTTTTCTACTGCTGGATGACATTGATATTTCCAAGTCTCGTAAATGTTATATCCTTTGATTTAGGTCAATTTAGTGTCTAGGCCTTCTATATTCATTCCTCTTTCTGCTAAATATTCAGCTATCAATGCCTTTTGTTTGTATTCCCGCTTCAGCTTCCGCAACTTGTAGCTCGCGTCGCTCTTATCTCCAGCTGTTGTAACTTGATCGTCAACAAATAGAAGAGCGTGCTTTCACATCATATACGTACTCCCATTCAGCAGCACTTTTGCCCCATATTTAAGGGCTTCCTTTAAGCTGGTTTTGGATCTGGAGTATACATGAGGTGTGAAATGATGTGGAAGGTGGATATTAACTGGAGCAGAGGTTCTTAACACAGATTGCGTCCTTTAGTTTGGAGGTGCAGTAGTGTGTAATTACTGAAGCCAAAAATGATTTGCTCATGTTGAATGTGGTGAGTGCATGCGAGCAGGGAATTAACTGTCACACGGTGCATCCACAAGCGACGAAATGTTGATGATTTTGCGAGGAAGACATGACAGCTACTGTGTGATCACAGCAAGAATAACTTAGAGAAGTACGAGGAATACGGGGGAAATTACTGTAGATACAGATTCGAGTTGGAGCCGCGACGGGATGCGTGCTATCAGAGGCCAACCTGACCACATGCGAAGGACGTGCGTTCTCCATCAAGTTTTCGAAGAAGACATGGACTCGAAGCTGACTATCGACTGAAATACGTGAGCTCGCAGCGTCATTTCCTCTCATGAGTTGATACAACGTGTGCTACGGCATCCGAGGTGGCCATATCGCCACGAGGATGCTACAAGAGAATTGTGTTCGACTCGCAGCGTTCTCAACGATCGCCGCGAAGCAGCATTCGTGGGGAAAACTGGGCACTACGCACGCGTTCTTAACACTAGCAACAACTGTCGTCAGTCTGTCATGCAAGCAGCGGGTTTAGCTGTGTAACTGTTTGTTGAAGAGGTGATGAAATACACTGAAGTATGTGTGGAACCAGGGGTGCGACCTCTACCGTGGCTGGTGGTGAGTCTATCTGTGATAGGCAGGATGTCAGAAATTTGCCACCATGAGCGTGGCTGTAGTTGTGTGGTGTCAAGTGTCAGGCCGCCAGAGAAAGAGCATTGGTGGAACAATCCCTTTATTTCATAACGGGCTCAACAGCGAAGGCGGTACTGGGGAGGCGGCATATGCCCTCTCTGTAGTAGGTGGTCTCGGCCAGCTGGAGCAGGTTGGCGTGTGCGGCTGCCCGTCCGAAGATCGGCACACTCCATCTTGCCCGAAGAGATGGCAGCATCTGACAAGGTGGTGCTGTGACAGCGGCAGCAGCGACACAATCAGGAACAGAGCCGCATGGAGCGCGATACTTCATAATATGTATGCTTATAGTCGACACTGAGGGAAGTGGCCGACTGCTGTTTGGAAACCTGCGATAGGGAATCTGCATATTCACTAGTGTTTAACCGGTTGGATATCATATTCCGTAAGAACGATCTATGATTCATAAGAGAGAGAAAGTGAGTATCCTAAATATGTGCTGATTTTGTGCAAAATTGTCTCCACCTTTAGCTCATATATTCGAGAGCCACATATGGGCTACAATAATGGAACTTCGTGTGTCTGGTTTTTGAACTTATGACAAAGAGAACGAAACTGCGCTTTTGCTCTTTGACTTGACGCAGTCGCCGTGCAAAAAATCGCAAGAATGTAAACTGAGAAGGGAACTAATATGGCCGTATATAACATTGGAGAAATTGTCTGGCTGACGTCATTTAATAATTATCAATCATCATCATCATCAGTATAATTACATGAATTGGAAAACTTGCATGAAGAAGTAAAGAATTTCACTGATATGAAAAAGAATTTAATCGTGTACCAAGTGCTATTGTACAGGGTGTTTATAAATGAATATCGAGGTTTTAACGCTTTATAATATTTATTATATTAAACTTACAGTTATAAATGTTATGTCAAATGAAAGAGCAACTCAAACAGTTTTACCAAGAACCTTATAAATGTTCTGTTTGTCACACGCCATATATCAAGTCTATAGCAGAGATCTTCCCAAACGTTGATAAATGTGTCTTCAGTGATTGTAGCAACAGCTGCTTCAATCCGGTTTCTTAATTCAGGGAGCTCTGCTGGTAGCGGGGGCATGTACTCACGATCCTTTATGAAGCCCCAAAGGAAAACATCGCATGGCGTTAGGTCGAGTGGACGTGGAAGCCACGCAAAGCAAGCCCTGTCATTGGGCCCCTTGGGGCCCATCTAGCGCTTGGGTACAGTGAAGTTCAACCAATCGCGTACTTCGCTATACCAATGAGGTGGCGCACCATTTATAAGATTCTTGGTAAAAATGTTTGAGTTGCTCTTTCTTTTGACATATCATTTATAACTGTAGGTTTAATTAATAAATATTATAAAGCGTTAAAACCCCGATATTCATTTATAAACACCCTGTATAATGAAAGGTAGTGTGTGACTTATACGACGGGAGTTCAATAAGTAATTGAACAAAAAAATTTTCTCGGCCAGTTTAGGTTGAAAAAAATGCGAAATTGTTGTGGGACATCATGGAATACACACGTTTTAGTTTCATGAAGTTCCTATTGGTGGCGGCGCTATACTTAGTGGTGTCTATTACGGAGGTGCGTCCCAAGCAGAGGTATTGACTGAGCTTCTTTTGGCAGAAAACCAGAGCATCGTAGATATTCATAACCACTTGCAGAATGTCTACGGAGACCTTGCAGTGAATGAAAGCACGGTGTCTGTCATCATCGCAAGAAGGTCGGGCAATATCTCCCGCGTGCTGGTTGGCCGCACTCAGCTGTGACTCCTGTAATGTTGGAACGTGTGGACACTCTCACTCGAGGTGATCGACGGATCACAGTCAAACACTTCCATGCACAATTGGAAGTCTCTGTTGGTAGTGCTGACACACTCGTTCACTAGCTGGGGTGCTCAAAGGTGTGTGCCTGCTTGGTTCCACGCCGCCTAACACAGGACTACACAGAGGACAAAGAACGATCTGTACAGAGTTGCTTGCGGGTTACGAGACTGATGGTGACAATTTTTTGTCGAACATCCTCACAGACGATGAAACATGGGTTCATCATTTCGATCCGGAAACGAAACGGCAATACATGGAGTGGTGCTACGCCTCCTCTCCTCCAAAGAAAAAGTTCAAAGCTGCACCCTCCGCCGGTAAAGTCGTGACGACGGCCTTCTGGGGCTCTGAAGACGTTTTTCTGTTTGATGCTCTCCCTCATGATGCAAACATCAGCTCTGGATGCACTGTCATACCGCCAGGAGACTGAAGAAATAACTTCAGTGTGTTCGTCGCCACAAAAATGCAAACGAACAACTTCTTCTCCATGACAAATAGTGCAAATGGCTCTAAGCACTATGGGACTTAACATCTGAGGTCATCAGTCCCCTAAACTTGGAACTACTTAAACCTAACTAACCTAAGGACATCACACACATCCATGCCCGAGGCAGGATTCGAACCTGCAACCGTAGCAGCCGCGTGGTTTGGGACTGAAGCGCCTAGAACCTCTCGGCCACAGCTATCGGCTTCTCCATGACAATGCAAGGCCTCACACAAGTCTGCGCATCCGAGGGGAGCTAACAAAACTTCAGTAGACTGTTCTTCCTCATCCACGCTATAACCCGGTCTCGCACCTTCCGACTTCCATTTCTTTAACACTTACAGCACCATACGGGCGCGGCCGCTCTGACGTTGGCGACGGCGCCCGTATACGGTACGGGCGAGCCTTTATTTCGCACCGTAAGCGCGTTTAGCGCGTCTCCGAAGCAGTTTCGTTAACTAATGTGGAGGTATTTCATTCTTCTTCCGCAAGAGGCAAGCACATATCGGCTATGTCATCATGGGAGCGGCTGTGAGCACTGCAATGACGAAGTTACCTGCAGTTCATTCACAGGTGTTTACGATCGTGAAAATATCGCGCAGCGAGTTGACGGAGGCAGAGATCTTAGATATTCTTTATGGAGATGCAGGATCTGAAATTGACGATTCTTACAAAGAGGATTCGTACTCTCCAGACGAAAGTACTAGTGATGCTTCAGATATGTATATGTCTCAATTGTTCATAAACTGAAGAGTTCATTACCGCATTTTGTATTGTGAGGAATGTTCATTACTTCACTTGCATTTAGTACCTTTTAGTACCAATGTTAGTATTTTTTTTTTCTATGCAGACAATGGTACAGACCATCAGCCACCGTCGGTGGTACCTGGTCGTGTGTGGCTCACTGAGCACAAAGACCAAGATTGGTCGGAACTGGACGATCAGCCAGCACTGCCGGATCTCCAGAAAGTAGTCGGCGTAGCATCATATTTTTCAGATGCCACTGAGGAGCTTCAATATTTTAGTTATTTATTTGATGACAATCTTATTCGGCTAATCAAAAGTGAAACCAATCTGTACGCAGGTAACGTTATTACGACAATGAAACGCAAAGGTAGCTTGAAAATAAACTCTGTTTGGCATAAGTGCTCTGCAGTAAAATTGCAAGAAATTTACTGGTCTCTCAGTATTATTTTGCATATGTGCGTCGTCAAATTTCTGAAAATCAGTGATTATTGGGCAACAGACCCGTTTCCGCAGAAAGGATTTGCGAGTAAATTTTTGAGTCGCGATCGATTTTGCGCTACATTGTCGAAGTTACACTTGAATGACAATGCTACGTTAATTAGCAGCGGCTAAGAAAAGCACGACCCACTTCACAAAGTGAGGCCTTTGTTTGATTTATTTGTGAATAAAAGGAAAATTAGTTTTCGTCCAGGCATGAATCTGACAATGGATGCAATGTGTCCCTTTCGTGGTAGAACAAGCTTCGGAGTATACATGAAAAACAAACCCAATAAATATGGAATAAAATTGTATGCTCTCTGCGATTCATCAATTTGTTATATGCTAAACTGTGATGTACATACAGGTTCTGCAGGCAGTGTTGACAATAGTATCCAGGACCTTGTAAAAAGGTTGTGTTCACAATATTTTGGCAAAGGACATTGCACTTACATGGGTAGGTACTACACCAGTCCATCTCTTTTGGACATGTTGTGGGAAAATAAAGCTCTTGGAGTGGGAACTGTAATGAAAAACAGGAAAAGTTTGCGACGAATATTCAGAACACTAAAACTATAAAAAAAAGATCGTTTTTCAAAGGAAACACCATCTCTTGGTAGTGAAGTGGAAGTCAAAACTAGATTTTTTTTGTCTTGCCACAAAGCATAAGTCTACCAGCACTAGCATTCAAGTGAGGGCCAAAGGTGGAATAGCAGAAATTGTAAATGCAGACGATATTGATTACAATAAGAATAAAGCTGGGGTTGACAGAGCAGATCAGTTCTCCAGTTGTTATCCGTTTGACCGAAAAACTTTGAAGTGGTGGTAAAAGCTGTTTTTCCACTTGTTTATCGTGTCAACTGTCAACAGTTTTATTTTATATAAAGAGAACACTAGGAAGAATGTATCCCTAGTAGACTTTATTCACAGAGTGGGGAAGAAATTGGCTGAGAAGGGCGGAAATATTTTTCAGCAACAAGCCGCTTCATCCTCACAAATTGAGAGGACATTTGCAAGGCACTTTCCAGAGAAGGTCCCACCCACTGCAAACAAGGTGAATACTACTAGGTACTGCAAAGTATGTTCAGACAGGGGGATGAAAGAGATGGGGAAGCGCATCAGGAAGGAAAGTAGATGGTGGTGCAAGGACTGCGGCGTTGGCCTTTGCGTCCCACAGTGTTTCCAGGATTTTCACACAAAGGCTAACTACATCTGAACTATTAAAATACTCTAGTTTACAGGTACCTGCAGTTAAACAGTCCAGTGATATTTTGTTTTAAATTTAGATACAGTAATAATGGCACTACTCAAGAGAGAGATCATGTAAAACTTCTTTATCCACAATATTTTTGTGTTTTCTTTTTTAAATTACAACACCCATTTGTATTTTATATTGTAAAATAAACTCACAGTCATGTAAAGCTCTTACTTTTTCCTTTTAAATGATGCAAGAACCATATTCCTATCATTTTTCTGTACTTTGCAATCTAATTTCAAACATCCATTAAATATGCCAGTTCTCAGCCAAGTGCCGGTTGTAAAGAGGGCAGTGTTGAAAGTGTTAAGCCAATAATGGTTACTGATGCAGGAAGACGTTGGCTCCGACGACGACCAGTAGAGTGGTACCACGCGGGTATATAGGCAATCCGAGTGATGTTGCGTAAGGCCCTTGCACTGAACGAAGATGAAGTTATAGTCAAAGGAGAGGGGAATATTGTGCTGTATCGAAATCCTGAATAAAACAAACCTGGTTTCAGAACAAAATGTGTTGTATTACTTATTGAACGCCCCTCGTAAATACCTGTATATTCGCCTGTACACATACACCATGAAATTTGTAACGGTATTTATTTTTTGTGTCAATCATTGTTACACTTAAAACATTTCTGTGGTATGTTTCTAATTGATGTTAATAATTTTTCTTGAAGATGTTCTTACTCATATTAACTGTCGTAGTACCCGGTAGTTCAGAAAGTCGCCGTCGTTTATCGTTGCGACCAGAATCAGAAGAGGAGTAAATCTTAACAGCAGCTGTTTGTGTGTGTTCCGGGGATACAGTTGTAAAATTGACTGGGCTGTATAAAGCAATTTGACCCGCGATGAATCTTTCAGAAGGTCGTTCGCCGCAATGTCCCCCGAGCGTGGAGATATGTTACGGGGAGTGTGTGTGTGTGTGTGTGTGTGTGTGTGTGTGTGTGTGTCTGTGTGTGTGTGTGTGTGAGAGAGAGAGAGAGAGGGGTCGTGGGAAAAACTTAGAATTAGGCCAAGAAGAGACTACAGTGGCGGTGACTTGTCATTAGGTACTACAGGTAGGATATTTGCGACATCGGTTTGTAGTGCATGGCAATTTTTAAAAACTCTAGAGGGCCGTATAATGAATAGAATTTCACACGCGATGCGTATATAAATGTGAGGCAGTTACGTTAATGGCTGTCTTGTTGTGGTTGTTCATTGGGACACCGTTGCAAATGTATAGATTCTAATATAATTTTATCGCAAAAATTCAGGAACACATCATACAATAGATGCGTGGTATTTTGTTTAGCAGACATATTAAAAATTAAAAAGTTCTAAATTTTGCTTAATGATTTTCAGTGTCTTCCTGGGACGAGGTGGCTAGAGAGATAGATACACACATAGACAGATACAGATAGAAAGAAAAAGAAAGAGACGGAGAAGGAGGGAGAGAGACAGAGAGAGAGAGAGAGAGAGAGAGAGAGAGAGAGAGAGAGAGATCTGGGGTTATACAGGGTGAACATCAATAAAATTGACGAACTGCAAGGACGGGTTCCTTACTGCAAATGGAGGAAAGAAGATGCTGTGAACATATGTACGGAAATGCATCGTTGCTACGGTAGATGGTGCTGACCAATAAAAGCTCCTCTGACCATGTGCCGTGTGTTCCTTGTGTGATGCAGGCTCAGGTGGAAACGTTCAAGAGGCAGCACGGCTATGCCAAAACAAGTACCCTCACGGACACCAAACATGCTACACAACATTTCAAGCCCTTTTTGGGCCTTCGTGTGATCATGGGTCCTTTCAGGCAGACGAACGTTCATCGCGTACGCCAGGTTTGGAGGACCGGATTCTGCAACTCTACCGTATCCATCTGCTTGGTTGCACACAAACATCTCGACTTGTTCCCAACATGTGTACCGGACCATTCTGCTGCCTACATTACGCTGCGTCAATCACACAGCCTGCAACACAAAAGGAACACACGGCACATGGTCCGAGCAACTCTCATTCGTCTGCGCCATCTACCGTGGCAACGATGCATCTCCGGACACATATTCATAGGACCTTTTTCTCCTCCATTTCTAGTCAGGAGTTCGTCCCTGCAGTTTGTTTGTTTGTTAATGTTCACTCTGTATGTTATGCACTACGTGCGGAGGGATGTTTGGATAATTGTTATTTTGATGGCAGTCCTTTCAATTTGTGAATATTATTTGCCACTAAAATAGCAGCGATCGTTAGATATGTCCCTTTGTGTGAAGGACGATTCCATGGGGAGGTAGTTGGTGAAAATCTTGTGCTGAGTGCTCATGCAGTCAGAGGAGTATGAACAGATTGTAATGTTTACCTTTCGACAAATGAATCTCCGGCCTATTGTCTGCAGCCACAAGCCGGTATACTACCGCCCACAGGCCTTGTAGCACGCCATCTTGTTCCACTATCGCTTCATATGGTTCGCATTCCTCTCTCTTGCTCGTCTGGAACCTATGGTGCCTTTCTAAACGCCAGAACACGTTCATACTGTAACATGTTCTAGATCAACGTCTTTGTTAACCTGTGAAAATTGACGATCAGCATGGATTCGCATTTGAGACATCAGTGGTTTAAATCCCCGTCCTGCGGTCCAGGTTTAGGTTTTCCGTGGTTTCCTTAAATTCCTTAAGGCAAATTTCAGGCTGGAGCTTTAGAAAAGAAAAGGCCAATGTGCTCCCTCCTCCTCCCGCAAAGCGAGCAGCTGCCCGGTGCTGATGACGTCTTTGTCAACGTGACGATAATTTTTAGTCTTTCTTCCTTGATTCTGGTGACCAATATTAGTTAATTCTTTTTACATGATTTCGTTGCAAAACGGTTGTGATTTATCCTTAAGTAAATGTAAACTTTTGATGCACAGTATATTTCAATTCTCTTTTTGCTGGTGTGCACACTGTCGTACGGAGTCCGCCGTTTGGGCAGCCGCAAATATCCAACAGTGTGAAAACATACAAAAGCAGCAGAAATACAGTAGATATCCACCACACAAAATGATATCAAATGTGAGTACAATAACACACCCACGACAAAGTACTTCTAAAGTACACAAATTTTCTTCATGCGTATTTTGCAGATGACACGCTGTCAAAACTACAAAAAAAAAAAAAAAAAAAAAAAAAAAAATTCACCTCTGTGGCTGGAAGCCCTTTATTTCACCACCGTCGTCAATCAAACTAAGGAAGGGAAACCGTTCACGCCATCTGTCTGCTTGTCATGTCAAATTTGTTCGAAGTATCATGGCATTTCAAATGTTTGAGCGTCGTATTTTTTGAGTCGGGGGTAGGGGAGCTCAGTATTTGCATAAACGAGCATGGAAAACCGCCTAAAAACCACACCCACTTCAGACAGTACGAGAACAACGGTCATTAATCCGCTGCTCGGATTCTATCCCGATCTGGCCAACTCCTGTCTATCAAGCTACACAATTAGATCAGTGGACAGTGTATTTAAATTAAGAGACAATTGTTTATCCTTCCTGATATTATTATTGTGGTACAGCCCTTCTTCTCTACCGACATTGCAACGATTAACATCGCTCAATCATTGTAACAATTTACTGCTTAGTTTAGTCCCGTGAGGGAGAGTAGAGTACGAGGGTTTGATGCTGCACGAACCAGAATCTGTTTGTCGGAGTTCTACTGGTGGGCTAATTAATGGCTCCTAATGGTTCAAATGGCTCTGAGCACTATGGGACTTAACAGCTGAGGTTATCAGTCCCCTAGAACTTAGAACTACTTAAACCTAACTCACCGAAGGACATTACACACATCCATAATGCCTCCTAGTATATACTAATTTTCAGTCGCAGTCCTGGTTCATCGCTTATTACAGCTGTGGTACATGAGTTGTTGAGCCACTCGAATTGTAACATAACACACGTATGAAATTAAGGGAGTTCTCGCCTTATGTTATTTAAGTAGTAGTGGTACCCATCTATTATGATGTAAGCGGTCCCGTCAATAATACGAGCTGCGAATTAGCTCTAACATTACAATGAGACTAACAGCATTCAGCCGGCCAGTGTGGCCGAGCGGTTCTAGGTGCTTCAGTTCGGAACCGCGCCGCTGCTACGGGCGCAGGTTGGAATCCTGCCTCGGGGATGGATGTGTGTGATGCCCTTAGGTTAGTTAGGTTTAAGTAGTTCTACGTCTAGGGGACTGATGACCTCAGATGTTAAGTCCCGTAGTGCTCAGAGCTATTTGAACGATCTGAACAATATTCCCCAGCACACGGCGTTCATTTCAACTCGGCTAATGAAACCACCGTTGAACTAACCGCACCGGATCGCGTGCCAGCGGCTGACCCTCCAACTGGGACCAGCCATCAGCGCGGCCGTCCCTAGGGTCTCCGTGGCGGCCTGCATTAGCCTACAGTGCACTCTTACTTCCTGCCCTGGCAATAAAGCCGAACGATTGCGCAACTCTATGATGGCAACGGCAGAAAATACAGTCTGTTTTCAAAACTCAGATGCATGCTCTTCATGTTGTTGCTGTAAATGTTTTTCTTTTCCTTATTGGGAAGTATACACTGAAGTGACAAGTCACGGGCTACCGATATGCAAATATACTGATGGCGGTAGTATAGCTTACACAAGGTATAAAACGGCAATCCACTGGTGGAGCTGTCATTTGTACTCAGGTAAATAAGTGTCGTGTGACTAGGGCCTCCTGTCGGGTCGACCGTTCGCCGGGTGCAAGTCTTTCGATTTCTATCACCACTCTACATACATACTCCGCAATCCACCATACGGTGCGTGGCAGAGGGTACCTCGTACCACAACTAGCATCTTCTCTCCCTGTTCCACTCCCAAACAGAACGAGGGAAAAATGACTGCCTATATTCCTCTTATCTTTGTGGTCTTTCCGCGCAATATAAGTTGGCGGCAGTAAAATTGTACTGCGGTCAGCCTCAAATGCTGGTTCTCTAAATTTTCTCAGTAGCGATTCACGAAAAGAACGCCTCCTTTCCTCCAGAGACTCCTACCCGAGTTCCTGAAGCATTTCCGTAAAACTCGCATGATGATCAAACCTAGCAGTAACAAATCTAGCAGCCCGCCTCTGAATTGCTTCTATGTCCTCCCTCAATCCGACCTGATAGGGATCCCAAACGCTCGAGCAGTACTCAAGAATAGGTCGTATTAGTGTTTTATAAGCGGTCTCCTTTACAGGTGAACAACGTCTTCCCAAAATTCTACCAATGAACCGAAGACGACTATCCGCCTTCCCCACAACTGTCATTACATGCTTGTCCCACTTCATATCGCTCTGCAATGTTACGCCCAAATATTTAATCGACGTGACTGTGTCAAGCGCTACACTACTAATGGAGTATTCAAACATTACGGGATTCTTTTTCCTATTAATCTGCATTAATTTACATTTATCTATATTTAGAGTTAACTGCCATTCTTTACACCAATCACAAATCCTGTCCAAGTCATCTTGTATCCTCCTACAATCACTCAACGACGACACCTTCCCGTACACCACAGCATCATCAGCAAACAGCCGCACATTGCTATCCACCCTATCCAAAAGATCATTTATGTAGATAGAAAACAACAGCGGACCTACCACACTTCCCTGAAGCACTCCAGATGATACCCTCACCTCCGATGAACACTCACTATCGAGGACAACGTACTGGGTTCTATTACTTAAGAAGTCTTCGACTCACTCACATATTTGGGAACCAATCCCATATACTCGTACCTTAGTTAGGAGTCTGCAGTGGGGCACCGAGTCAAACGCTTTCCGGAAGTCAAGGAATATGGCATCCGTCTGATATCCCTCATCCATGGTTCGCAAGATTTCATGTGAAAAAAGGGCGAGTTGCGTTTCGCAGGAGCGATGCTTTCTAAAGCCATCCTGATGCATGGACAGCAACTTCTCTGTCTCAAGGAAATTCATTATATTCGAACTGGGAATGTGTTCGAGAATCCTGCAACATACCGATGTTAAGGTGATTGCTCTGTAATTTTGAGGATTCGTCCTTCTACCCTTCTTATATACAGGCGTCACCTGCGCTTTTTCCAGTCGCTCGGGAGTGCAAATGCAAGCTAAGTAAGGAGCCAATGCAGTAGAGTACTCTCTGTAAAACCGAATTGGAATCCCATCAGGACCTGGCGACTTATTTATTATCAACCCATTCAGCTGCTTCACAACCCCAGGGATGTCTATCACTATGTACTCCATACGGGAAGCTGTACGAGACTCAAACGGCGGTATGTTTGTACGATCCTCCTGCGTGAAAGATTTCTCAAATGCTAAATTTAAAATTTCAGCTTTCGTTTTGCTGTCTTCCGTTGCCAGGCCAGACTGATCAGTGAGTGGCTGGATGGGAGCCTTCGGCCCGGTTACCGATTTTACGTAAGATCAGAATTTCCTTGGGTTTTCAGCAAGATCTTTTGCTAAGATATGACGGTGGTAGTGGTTGTATGCTTCGCGCATCGCTCTTTTTACAGCAGCATGAATCTCTACTTCGGCGACTTGCGCGTCAATGGGGATGAAATGATGATGATTAGGACAACACCCAGTACCTGAGCGGATAAAATCCCCGATCCAGCCGGTAATCGAACCCGGACCCTTAGGATTGACATTCTGTCGCGCTGACGACTCAGCTACCGGGGGCAGACTGTACTCAGGTGATTCATTTGAAACGGTCTCCACCGTGATTATAGCCGCACGACGGGAATTAACAGGCTTTGATCGCAGCCTGGTAGCTAGAGCTAGACATATGGGACTTTTCATTTCGGAAGTAATTAGGGAATTTCATATTCGGAGATCCGCAGCGTCAAAAGCGTGCCGAGAATACCAAATTTCAGGCGGTACCTCTCGCCACGGACAACACAGGGCCGACGGCCTTCATTTAACTACCGAGAGAAGCGACATCTGCGTAGGGTTGTCAGTGCTAACAGACAAGCAACAATGTACGAAATAACCGCAGAAATCGGTGTGGAACGTACGACGAACGAATCCGCTATGACAGTGCAGCGAAATTTGCCATTAATGAGCTACGCGAGTGCCATTCCTAACAGCACGATATCGCCTGAGGTCCTCTCCTGGACTCGTGACCACATCAGTTGGACCTTAGACAACTGGAAAACGTGGACGGATCAGATGAACCCAAATGTAAGAACTGATGCTAGGCAGACCCCACGAAGCCGTGGACCCAAATTGTCAACAAGGCTCTGAGCAAGGTGGTGATGGCTCCACAGTGTTGCGGGTTCTGTTTGCATGGAATGGAGCGTGTCCTCTGGTTCCACTGAACCGATCATTGACTGGAAATGTGTATGTCCGGCTACCTGAAGACCACTTGCAGCCATTCCGGGGCTTTGTGTCCCAAACAACGATAGAGTTTTCATGGATGACAATGCGCCATGTTACTGGGCCACAGCTGTTCGCTATTGGTTTGAATAACATTCTGGAGAATTCGAGCGAATGATCTAGCCACTTAGATCGCCTCACGTGAATGGTATCGAACATTTATGGGGCGTAATCGAGAGGGCCGTTTGTCCACAAGATTCTGTCCCAGAAACACTTTCTCAATTATGGCTGGCTATAGAGGCAACATTGCTCAGTATTTCTGCAGAGGACTTCTAACGACTTGTGGAGTCCATGCCACGTCGAGTTGCTGCTCAACGCCGGACAAAAGGAAGCCCGATTCGTATTGGGAGGAATCCATGGCTTTTTCCACCTTAGTGCACAGTGTAACAGGTAACTAAGAAACTACATCGTGGCGTCTGGCCACAAACAGGAGTACAAGAAATGTGCTTATTGTAATCTACTTCCAACCTTGCAGGGTACCTCGATGATTAAAGTAGTGTCCTCGCATTGGAAAGAAGAATTGCTCGAATGAATGATCTTTGACTCTGTTCTTGAGGCGCACCGATTTAAAACTTCCTAACAGACTAAAATTGCGTGACGATTTCCGCCACTCTCCTGCTCCGTATTGACCTCAACTGGTTATTCTTTGAGTTTTTTTTAACTTTTCTAGTCTTATTGTGGTTAAGTGCTTATTTTACAACAGTATTTAGACAGGTCAGAGAGGCTTATATCCAAGAAAAACACATATTAGGAAACAATGTATTTTGCAAATTATATCCGGTGTCATTAATGTTTTGAAAATGGCAGATTTTACAAGGATCTTAGGAAAAGATCGGCAGGGTGTCGTTATCTATTCGTACTGGTTGTCCATGGGGGCCGTAAAGAGTATTGCAACAGGTTAAAGCTGATACTACCATTGGCTACCAAACACACTGCATTTTGTGTGTCCAGGTTCTAAGTGTCAGTTCATTAATGACGAAGAACTAGATCGGTTGAACATGGATGGGGAAGGGAATCGGCAGGGGTCTTGTTTTAGAAATCGTTCCGCCAATTTCCTGAAGAACACTCACAAGGGGACCACACGGCAATCGAAATTTTTAAATTTTTTATGATACGTGAAGTTCAAAAATCAAATGTTAATGCTCCAAAACAGTTCAATGCAACTCTTCTACTACACAGTCACACGACCCGACGATAAAAATTGACCTGTCCTTTAAAACATTAAAAGACAGGCCGAAAACTTCAAAGTCCTCTTTCTCGAGAATTTTTTAGAGTTGCATCGAACTGCTTTTGATGACTGATGTCGAGTTCTCAACATCAAGTACGTTACACAGGACCTACGAAGGTCATTTCAAAAATCCGGTACACTGGGCATGCTCGAGCGCTACGATGGCATGATCAAGCTGAAATTCGTGTTAGCTGTGAGCGAGACTTTAGGTGTGATATGAAATGACAATTAAATTAATCAAGACCCTAAGCTGTCGAAAGGCGTTGATATACATCAACGAGGACAGTTGAAAATGTGTGCCCCGACCGGGACTCGAACCCAGGATCTCCTGCTTAGATGGCACTATCCATCTGAGGCATAGAGGATAGTGTGACTGCACGGATTTATCCCTTGCACGCTCCCCGTGAGACCCACATTCCCAACTTAATGTCCACACACTACATTCGTAGTGCCCCTGCCCATTACACTCATTACTCATGGCAGACAATCTTACCGAGTCCCGTAAGAGTTCGGGCAATGCGTGTGCATCCAGCACAGAAGAAGGTCAATGGCCGGTTAGCCTTAACTATATCAAGATGGTATCTGTTCTTTCGTACATGTCCGAAAGAACAGATACCTTCATATATTAGGTGAGATAGTCTTATGTGTTTTCTGGTCCATGTGGCTGCTTCGCGAGTAATTCGTTTTTAAAATGTACGCTGAAAACTAGTCCGGTTGGATTACACGTAGTGACCAGCGTTCCTACATAAAAATCGGATCCCTACGTGGAAAGAACCAACGGAAATTTACAACACTCTGAGGGAGCACAGTATCACGGTAGCCTACTCGTTTTCGTGATGATCGGGTAAACGCTGAGAACAACCTAAAAGTGGAAAGGCATCAACTGCAACAAACTACACCTCTCACCTTATTGGTAATGACATTTGAGAGAGGAGGGACGAAACACATGTGTGGAAATTCCATATGAGGCCAGAATGCCTGGCACTTCAATTAACAGAGTCATAACGGAAATTATTAATTTTAATTTTAACAATTAACAGCCTCAGTTGCACCGTTCGCCTAGAATTTACCTAGGTTTCAGTCGGTATAACCCAACCTTCTTCAGAATAACAGTAACTACCGTTTGTCCATAGTGGACATCGTCAAGCTAAAACTAAAAATCCAGTACAGCACTCGTGGCTGCCGCATCGCGGTCGCGAAGTGGGGCCGAGGCAATTCCAGATAAGTTTTATAGTCTGACGATAATTTAAGGATTTGTAGTTTTATCTTGACAATGTCCACTATGGACAAACGATAGTTACTATTATTCTGAAGAAGGTTGGGTTATCCCAACTGAAACCTAGGTAAATTCTAGGCAAACGGTGCAACTGAGGCCGTTAATTATTAAAATTAAAATTAATATTTACACAGTTGCTGAGAGGGCCGCGAAATGTTGAATATCATGACGGAAAACTTAAAGACGAGAAGAATTGCTGCCAAATGCGCTCCGCATGATCTGAGTGTAGAGCAGAAAGCGGGTCACAAAAGTGTTCCAAAAGAATTGCTTGAACGTTATCGAACAGGAGGAGAACAGTTTCTGGAAAGAAATGTTCATTTGATGAAACCAGGCTGTGGGATTTTGAGCCAGGACTGAAGTCTCAGTCATAACAACGGAAAAGTTCCGACTCTCCATGCCCGAAAAAATGTTGCCGCCAACAATAGTGTCCCAGGGGTCGTCTATAACAGGCGCGTGCTACAATCTGTTTTTGTAATATGTTTTGCGCCCGAAAATTCGTGAAAGAAGACCTGACATGCTTACAGCTGGTGTCCTCATTTTTCACGATAATGTGAGACGGCATATTGCCCTACCGACAAATATGGATGGGAAATATTCCCCATCACCCTACAGTCCTGATATGGGCTCATCAGACTTTAATTTGTTTCCCAAGTTGAAAGAACAATTCCATGGAAAACGTTTTGATACATTTGATGAAGCTTCCAGTGAGGTGACCCGAATAATTAGACAGGTCAACAATGAAGGTGCCCTATCCGGAATATATACAAACTTCTAGGACTTGTTGAGGAGTGTGAGTACATAATATTTTGAATAGGATCCCATGTCCGGAAATTACGTTTCAATTCTACAATGGGTTTTAATTCAGATGTCTAACGCGTCCATGTCTGCCGAGGGAAAGAGAAAAGTCCGAGTTTCTCGTCCTGGTATACAATAGAGTAGATGGGATGACGACGTGCCGCTGAATGCCCGTCAGGAAATGTGTTTTGAGCATGATGGTGCACCACTTCACTTCTTATGTGCGGTTCGGAGACATCTCAACACAAGATATGGTGAAAGATGAATAGGCCAAGGTGGCCCAACCACGTAGCCACCGCGATCTCCGGATTTAACTCGTATGGTCTGCTTGTTTTGGGGTCGTATGCAACGTTTAATTTACGAGACGCCTGTAGAGACAGAGGAAGATCTGTTGGCACGAGTTCTGGCCGCTGCAGGAGAAATTGAAGAGACACCAGGTGGACTGGAGAGTGTGTACCAGAGCATGATATGTAGGTACGATGTCTGAACAATGTAGGTTGCCACGACATTGAGCCGCTGTTGTAATGCATCAGTACTGTTCTGTACGTATAGTATGCTGAGTTCTTTTTAGTTTTTGGAATAATGCAAACACATTATATTTACGTTTTAGTACAAATACTTGTGTTTCAGTGATAAGTGGACGTTTCGTTATGTTTCCTTTCGAACTGTTACCTAATATCTGTTTTGCATCACGCCTACTTCCTTTCGTCAAGGAAAATTGGACCAATTAAACAAATGAATTGAAAACGTCGTAGAAAGGAAACGGTAATTTCCGGACCTGGGTTACAATTCAAAATATTATGTATTCACTCCCCTCTAAAAGTCGTAGAAATTTGTAACAAGAACTTCCCAACACCCTGTAGAAGTTGACTAAACGTTGGGAAACTGTCATAAGCAAGAACGGGGATTATATTGAACGTCTGTAGAGATAGTTTGTAAAGTAAATTATTTTCTTCAGGTCTGTCTTACAGTGTGCGAAACTTTTCAAAAGACCCTCTTATCTAAAAGAAAGCACAAAAATCCGAATGCTACGTGGTCCTCTTGTCAGTCTTGTAACTGACGAGAATGTTTGTCTCGTTGGAAGATGTGCTGTGTACGTAGGCCGAATGTTTCGGCTAGAGGCTGGGTATGTCGCGAGTGTAGAGAGGGTAACTTACCAGTATATTACAGACAGGCGTGTAGTAAACGTGGTATCACCTCGCAAATTAATTGATTTCGAGGTGGATCAAAGCGTATTGGAGGGAGATAAAACAAGAATTCGTGATCCCGAACTCAACGAAGTCTAGGCTGGTACTTCAATATGCCAGAGACAATGTTTCCACACGCGTAAACTGCCGACGACATTAATGTGTGGCGTCAGGAACCCATTTCTACTGCGATGATAAAGACAACTCGTGGGGGCTTCAGCAGCCGACTAGCTTAGCGCCCACTGCTTCGCTCGCGTAGACCGTATGGTATGTAGACATTTTTTTATTTCTGTTTAATCGAATTTTTATGTTATTCACATACTGTAACACCCTCTAAGCTTTTCACACTAGTTAAGGCCATACAAACATGGTCTTTTCCGTTGACCAAAAAGCGATTGTGATACCTGGAATCCAAAGTTTATGTTAATCATGCCTTTTGCATTCTTGTGGAGATATTTCCATAGCAACTTTCATCCCCTAACAAATATTTCTTTATACCTAACCCAGTGGTGAAATACCAGTTTTAAAAAAAATTGCTTACGAATTTTTTAATGCATCGAAATATTTTCTAAAACTTTCATGTTCTATGACACTCCTTCTTGAATTTCCAGTAACACTGAAACACATATTTTTTTCATTTGAATCCGAGAAGTGAAACATCTTTTGCCATAGATGTAGCCTTAAAAATTCTTTAGTAGTTATTTGTTTTCAAAAAAACTATCACTCACTGTTTTACGTCCGTAGTGGTTGAATTTCGAAAAATGCTGAAACGCGAATTTTTTACTTTCGGACTGAGAAACCAAAATACCAATTTTCGTAGTTCTAGCTTCAACTTTGGCTAAATAGTGATATTTAAAAAAAACTTCATCCACTATTTCATCCCCTTACGATTGTAATTTCGAAAAATACCTTATTAAACGACGCCTGCAGTATAAGATCCACGCCTTCTCCAAATTTCAAGTTTGTATCCTTAGCGGTTTGGACTGGGCGATGATGCATCTGTCATTGGCTTTCCAGTATATGGTCATAGTTCAGTGATCGTTTCAGTGAATACACATGCAAATGGACGGTACTGTTTTAACCTAGACAGAAAAAAAACTTCAGTTTTCTGACTGGTTCTGTCTCGCGGAGGAAGAAGGCTTTACGCAATCTGAACACACTCTTTTCGGATATGTACCACATCACAATCTAAAACGAAATGAAAATAACAACATGTAATCTTGAAAGTATGTCACGATGTCGATTCTACTTTCAATTGCATTTTATTGCAGGGAAAGGATTTTATTAAAGTTGAAATCGACCGAAAAAACCTGCGTAATTTCATCTTTTCGCAACAAATTTATAACAGTGGTACCATTCACTATTGTTTTAAGACTAATGTCGTGAAGTAAACGATGTCAACAATTTAGCCATTTAAATGAAATTAGTAAGCACAACTCAGCGACTGCCTGTATTCTCGCAAAACCGTGGTTACGCAAGCACGAGTAAGTTACGTCACGAACCTGTTACATAAGAGCCACAGGTTGCAGACTACAGCTTCTGTTGCAGGCATTACAAGCCGCGTACGAGTTGAAGGCTGCCTATCTAATAGCTTTCAGGGGCAACAAAAATTTGATTTTCAGTATCTCAAATAAATACTGACCGACTTCAGTGCTGATAATCTATTCATTAGGAGGCATAACCTTACGATAAGGGTTTAAAACAGTAAATCAGGTATTAAAGTTAGAAACTGTGTACATGTCTTAATCCTTTGACTACCATCGCGACAAATATGTACCACGACAGATTATCAGATAACTGCTGCATGTTCACATGTTCAAATGTGTGTGAAATCTTATGGGACTTAACTGCAAAGATCATCAGTCCCTAAGCGTACACACTACTTAACCTAAATTATCCTAAGGACAAACACACACACACCCATGACCGAGGGAGGACTCGAACCTCCGCCGGGGCCAGCCGCACAGTCCATGACTGCAGAGCCCTAAACCGCTCGGCTAATCGCGCGCGGCTGCTGCATGTTATTGCAATGTTTCAGTGTCCCGCTGGTAAAGGGAAGCCTACTAACGGTAGCATAATTCTTATAATTACAGATTTCACTTGTAGGTTATGCCGTTCTCGAGTTTCATTGTTAACCCTCGTCTCCGTATTGCTACATCCAATTAGTTCGCACCTGCTGACCACAGCCAATCCAATTACCGGATTCGCAAAGCGGGCTACATTCGCGCCTTCCCGGACACATCTTTTTAACGACTTGCACGCACGAATCGATGTTTGCCACATGACAAAAGAAGCACATATTGAGCAACTACAGTGTGAGTTACGAACTTGACGAGATGCCCTGTCAACTTATGTGTGTCTATTTTAATTATGTCTTGTAGTTTCTGCGCTGTCGTCTTCTGAAACCCTGGAGATACTTACGAATTATCTTATATGCACTATCCCCCTCCTCCTCCGAACTCCCTGGAAAACTTGCTACTAAGACATTAATTAAAGTAACCAAACATTAATGTTTTTTAAATAAAATTGGTAGGCAAAAAGTTAAGGCAGTGTAGCTCAAGGCACGTAAATTACTCAGACATCATTCATCCAATATTTGAGAATGAGAGCACTTACTGACTACCAACAAACTTGGACATAAGTTCCAAAACTTTCGCATCTTTTTGTCACTAGCACCTTCCCATTAAATAATGACAAGGAAAAAAAATTATAGCTTACTACATTTCCGCTGTTTATACTTTAGCATCAGGTAAGGATATTTTAAATTTATTTATTGCTTGGTACTAACTCTACTTTCAACACATTTTGCAGCCAGTGCACACATATATCATTGATGTCCCTGCAAATTTATATCATTGAATTATACCTGGTTTAGGAGGTAACACGTTATACACATTGAGATCCATGAAAACTAGCTTAACACATCAACGTGTTCGTAAAGTAATCTGACGTTTCAACTGTTTATACAAGTGGCTTCTCTTCTTTAAAGAAATTTGTGTTTGTGTGTGTGGGGGCTGGGGGTGGAGGTGGGGAGTAGGGTGGTGGGAGGGAGAGTGAGGGTTACTGCCCCATGAAAGAGTTTAATCATGGATTTTTATCATCGGTGTTGTACCTCTAGATGTGCAGAGCTGAATATGTTGAGTCTTTTTTTAAATTTAACCACTCAATAAAACTTTTAGGAAGATTATTTCTCATTTCTTCTGTTGCTGTTTCTATGTTCGTTCTGATTACAATACTAACATCATCTGCAAAAGAACTTATTCTGCCTGTTGTATATTTCACAGAAAGTCGTTTATATATGTGGAAATATTAGTGAACCTAAGACTGAGCCTTCTGTAACCACCAAGTGGTTTTTCCTCAGTCAGACGAATCGCCTGTCTTACATTGGTTGAATCGTTAAGTACAACGTTCTAAAATCTTTTTGGGTTAGATACAACGCTATCCATTGGTTGGGTTTATCATCAATTCCACAAAACGTCAGTTTATATGCGACGATATAGTAATACTTCTCTGTAAACCGTCTCACAGTGCACTGTGGTGCAGTTGCCCAGTCCAGTGAACGGCTGTTAATGTTGCTTCTTTGGTGTACTTAATCAATCCTGAGGTTGCAAATGCACGCAGGGCACCGCATCAGTAGAGTGTGTCCAGTGGAGTGAACTGCATGCATTTACAGCCTCTGGACTGATTAAAATCGCCAAAGGAGCGACAGTAACAGCTATCCATTGCACTTGACACTGCACCACAGGTTTAATTGACTGGTTGGTATTATTAGTTCTATATTATGGTAATAATAATAATTCCGTGTGGCTCAATGGCGTAGTGCACGTTTTGCAATTGGACACCATTTCGACGACTTCAGCGTCCTTAACTTAGGCCACTAATCCACGAAAGGAAGGGAACCTATCGTGTTAAGTGCCCATAATTTCGGGTGTGCGCCTAATTCTGGATAGCTAAATATCTCCCTTGTTTGGTACTGCAATCACTAGCTCACTCCGATAACCAGTAGCGAGGGACGTTGTTATACGCCATTGTAAGTTTGGTGCCTGTGCTGTTAACGTTTCGTTCTCCACAGCTATTTTTTCATTGTGCTCAAGATAAAGATTTTCTACAAAGTTCAGTTGAAAGTCCTTCCTCGAGCCAGGTAAAACGTATTTCCAAAGTATTTCACATGAGACGGTAGTTTGAAGCGTACTCTTTCTTATGTAATTGATACAAGTGTCGTCTACCGCTCATCTTAAGGGTTATGTTGTGCCTAAATAGAATTAAGGGAAGATCGCTAACACCGGGTAATAAAAGATTGCACTATTTCGGGTACCCGAAATTTGGGATGAGTTTATACAAACAGAAGTTCTGACTTTTGTTTCGGATGTCACTTTTCCTGTGACAAAGGCTTTGGCCCATAGATAGGTTGAGCATACTGCAGAGCCCCAACAATAAAAGTGGCTGCAAATTATTTAAAAAATGTGAGATCTATCCTTGTTACCGCCTGGTTTTTTCGTCTATGGATTTTACTCCTCAGGAATCTGCAGCATATGCTGAGAAGACCTCAGAAGCTACAGCAGGGCCTTTGTCGACTGCAGTTACTGACATGGAAGAAACAGCGGTTTCTACTTTCGAAAGCAGCTCGTGTCTTCTGCTTCCACCATCAACCCAAAACCAAGAGCAGATAAAGCAGCAGTGTTGACGCAGTCTCTCTTAGAAGGATTTTGAAGCAGTCCCCAGCTAAAGGGAAAAAGAAATCAAGTGCCAAGAGTACAGAGAAGAGACCACATTCAACGAAGCCTATTCCGGGAGCTTCATGTGATGCATCTGATAGTCTTTCAACATCTGGGGCTGCAAAAACGAAGCTCCTCTAAAAAAGAACCAGAGAGTCACGAAATAGCATGATAATGATGAGGAAGGTTCCCATTCAAGCGTTGATGAAATCATGTTGAAAGACTCATCAGCTGAATAAGAAGAGAGCGAGGAGTGCATTTACTGCGATTTACTGACAATTCTAAAGAGACCTGGCTGAAGTGCATCGGTTGCTTTCACTGGTGTTATGAGATTTGTACAAGTGTCAAAGATGAAACATTTTAAATGTGACATCTGTATCAAAAGGTACAAAGTCTGAAATTTTTTCTTGAAATAGCTGAAATGTTTTCAGAGTAACCAACAATTATGCAACACTCCTTATTTTTGAAACAAACATCTGGTGCGAATAAGGCTATGTTAATAACTCATTAAATTTCAGTGTTTATATACAACCAAAATCAGGAAACCACAAAATCCCGGAATCAGGAACCATATTTTCTTGGGGTAAAAATTATACGTTTTAATTATTGGCACTGTTATTGCAGAAAGAGAAAATATTCGTATGATTTTTTGCAATGGTAGTATTTAAATTCTCCCTAGTGATAGTACAGCACATTTTCCATAATTTAAAGACATCTTATTTACCGGTAATCTTAAATTTAAAAACGGTACCCGATATCAGAGGACTTTTTCTTTCCCTTTACCAATATTCACACACTGAATTCGGATCACGTGTCGCTCCCTGTGAATCTTCAGGTAATTGAGTAGTCAAAGGTAGGTTAGATGCAGACTGAAATACTCCGTTGTCCTACTGCGATTCTATTTCACGACCTCCCGGTTTGTAGGCAAGGTCTTAACCACTATACTACTAGATCCGATATTATTATGATAAAATAAGGCATTTTATAATTTCACGGTGGTCATGATTTCGTTTAGAATTCTATAACAATTTTTCTACAGAAACTGGTAGGAAATAAAGGCTATTCCATCAACAGCTCTTGATGTTGCATAAAAATGTCTTTCTCTAAATACCGGATTTACTAAGCGAGTGCTAGCAATAATATCAGCCACATCGATACCTACACTATCTTCCATACAATTCTGTGTCGCTGTACACTAACCAACATCATACATCGACGTGACATTACTACAGTATAACAGAACACGTAATGGATAAGGAAGATGTAATTTTAAGATGGCGTCAGGCACTATTTGAAAGCGCCAGTTTGGCTATCGATAAGCTATAAAAATCTGACTTAGAAGTGAAACTGACGCTGAGAATAGATAAACAACAGCTGGAAACACGATACGTAGCTTAGAATGAGAGGCCATTAAAGACGAAAGTGGCCACTCGGTACAAACTATTTTTTGAATAAAGAGAGCAAAACAAGAAAACAAACTTTGTAGACTAACATTCGTAAATAATTACGTCAAACGGAGACGACCGATACTTTCCGGCACCTCCAAGTCTAAATCGTCAAAGAAATTGACATGAAATTTAATAAGACGAAACGGAACTGCTGAATTAAGGCGCTAAATTCAATATAGAGCTGGCACTAAATAAGAAGTGGCTGAAAAAAAGATATGTATCGCTGAAAATACCAGCTGACGCAGCGCTATGGACTACAGTGAAACGAGCCATGTATGTCCCAAGTTCGCACAGACAGTTAAAGAGGAAAGGATGAAGCGATGAACAACAGCTATAATATTTAAAGATACGAGGATCTATTGTTAGCTATCAATGATAGGCACGAACCGAAAAAGTAGTACCATTTTGATAGTGAACAGTAATACATTGACAAAACTTTAGCTGTATTCGCAGGAAACGGAATGAAAGAAGTTTTTAGTGAACCGAAGAAATAATTCCAGTTAAGATTGAAACAAGAGTTTCAACCAGTATTTGTGTTCTACCATCAGAAGAGTAGAAGAGAACTTGTATGGTGATGAATCGAAACAGACCACAGTTAAAAATTCACTAGATAAAACATCCAGTTATACCAGTGGTCAACCTCAAACAACATCGCAGCGTATAGTATACTCAACTAAATTCCCAGCGAAACACACATCTCTGAAATCAATCACTCAAGTGGCAATAGCTAATCAACCAAGTAGTAGGATAGCTATGATCGACACGTCTCACTTCGTTTCTTTAAATGTCGAAAATATCTATTCAAATATTTCTAAGGTTATCATTCCCTTAAGTAAAAACTGTTATCAACCTAATAGGACACTGAATTAATTTAATTGTTGCAACATAATTTTACTTGTAGTGAGAAACATTGCATACAATAAAATGAAATAATCACAGATTCTTCTTATAGAATCTTCGAGAGTTTTTCAGATACTTTTATTAATCATGTAGGAAGAAGATTCTAAAAGTCCAAACTGTCGTCAGTGAATATGATCACACAAGGTAAGTTTATTAGTTAAGGCGATATATCCACGAAGGCGCTACACGATGAAATGGATACTATAGAATCCAGTGCATTCACTTAATATCAGAATATGAGATCCGATAACCGTTTTTAACGTATGAACAAAATCAGGTACTATGCACACATGGACCATTAATGAGACATACGATAGGATATTAAAGCGAGAAGCTATTTTTCCTGTGTTACTTCACAGGGCCGACGACGTTTCCGTGAACGAGAAGACAGAAATATGAAACGAAGTGCGCTGAGGAACGCAGCCAAAAGAATAACTTTTAGATGGTCACTACCCTATAGTACGGCGGAAGGTGGCGAATATTTTTAAATAGTACAAATTAAAATGTAGATGTAGAGGCTCCTATGAACAGTGTCAATTTGAATAAAATCTTCTTGGATGTTATGCCACGCACTACGAAACACTAAAACAACTGTAATTCCACGTTCCGACAGTTTTTCCACTGGTACCGCTGATCTTAGGTTAGTTGGGTTTAAGTAGTTCTAGGTTCTAGGGGACTGATGACCTGAGATGTTAAGTCCCATAGTGCTCAGAGCCATTTGAACCATGGAAAGAAAAAAATGGTTCAAATGGCTCTGAGCACTATGCGACTCAACTGCTGAGGTCATCAGTCGCCTAGAACTTAGAACTAATGAAACCTAACTAACCTAAGGATATCACACACATCCATGCCCGAGGCAGGATTCGAACCTGCGGCCGTAGCGGTCGCTCGGTTCCAGACTGTAGCGCCTTTAACCGCACGGCCACTCCGGCCGGCGAACCATGGAAAGAGCCTTTATAATTAGACATAAACATAATCCTAGAAATACAGTTTCAGGAGCAGTTGTGACAGTTTATTGACTCTAAGAAACGCCGCAATGTACTATTTGGTACTAATGTGTCATGAAGTCAGAGACCGCAATTACCATTCCCTAAACAAGTGACGTCACAAGGGAAAGTAAATTAGGACTCCCAATTCTCTTCTCTCTTCTGCCACTTTAATACGCACAATTGCCCTACTGCTTCCATCCCAGGGGCCAATTTTTAAATTGTAATAATGTTATTTTTCATTTTTTGTCGGTTTTCATTTTCCATGTAGAGAATGTACTTTGGTTCACTTTTCAGTCTTCTCCCAATAGTCAGGCGTTGAAAAGAAGTTCAGTATGTTTTATTCCATTTTTAAATGAGGGCATTCATTTACTATGTGCTGCAGTCTTTTTCTGCACTAAAAAAACTACTCCAGAATATTAAGTTTTCCCAAATCTGAAAACATTCTATAAGGTGCAACACGATTATATACGTAGGAAGAAATATCTACCTAATTTAAAAGCGTTAGCCGGCCGGAGCGGCCGAGCGCTTCTAGGCGCTTCAGTCCGGAACCGCGCGACCGCTACGGTCGCAGATTCGAATCCTGCCTCGGGCATGGATGTGTGTGTCGTCCTTAGGTTAGTTAGGTTTAAGTAGTTCTAAGTTCTAGAGGACTGATGACCTCAGATGTTAAGTCCCATAGTGCTCAAAGCCATTTGAACAATTTTTTTTAAAAGCGTTGCAATGGAGAAAATCTTATCAATATTATGTTTAATCGTCTGTTTGTCACGATATTACTCTATTAGTTGGTAATCAGTAAGTGAAGTTAAACTAAACAGAAATATTATCACAGACCACTTGCAAGTTAAATACATTTTAATATAGAAGGTACTGGAAACTGGTACAACTTTTCATTTTCAAGACAGGTAAATTTGTTAAAACTTTAAATAAACTTCATACAGTTGCAAGTATCACGAGTTCCATGGTAAAGGACCTTGTTCTGTTTAAAGGTACACGATGATGTACGACCGACGTGTACGGTTTAACTTTTCAATAAATGTTATATAAATGGTTCTAAAACTTTATAACATTTTACCCTCCAAAAAAGTTTAGAACCGCAAAATTAACAATATCAGTTACTGGATTGAAGTACCGCCCAAAAACATTATATGTTGCTAGGTGCTCTACTCTACGTGTACAAAACTCCCCCTCCGCCCCCAAATTCGTACAAGAAAATTTCCCAACACGACAGAAGCGCGAAATGACATCACACGAGGATTTTCGTCAGGCAAATCCCGTATTCAACTTGCAGTGAGAACATTTTCGTATTTCAGATGTTATCCGCTATTTCAGCATTTAGATGTGCACCTTACTTCTACCACTTTCAATATTGCATCGTAGGTCGCCCTCCCACCCCCACCCCCTAGAGACGTAAATTCAGATATTTCCTTCCTTAATTCTTGACAATAAAAGATCATTACTCGAAGAGAAAGAAGCGAAAAGTTAAAAACATTAATCGAAACTACATTTCTGTGACTCAAACTCGAGATCTGGCACACAATTTCAGTACGTGGAAGGAAAGAGACAGTTGTTAGACTTAGTTCATGCGGAACATTCGCCTTCCAGTATAACTTACTGGCGTCTACTGATCAAATGCCCCTCATATTTGAGAAGACACTACGTAAGACGGTGTCTTGCTTAGTTGTCAACGATGTAATTCGGTGTTGAAAGCCTTTCGAAAACCTTGGAGGACTGAATCTACCTATTCACCTGCATCTTCTGTTCCCTAGATGTCGTGTACGAATGGAGCAAGCTGTGTTTAACATGAGTCGTTTTTCCCATGTGAAGTAATTCTTACACCACCAGTGCCAAGATAGTGTGTTTCCATTTAAGTGACGGATGCACATGGGTAAACTAGTAGCTCACGTTCCTTCCTGTGAACTCTTGGTCACGTTTCCTTGTTAAGGAATGTATAGACATCTAGTAGTGGTCTCCTATTTTGTAGTACAATATGACTCGCCATCGCATTTCCTTCTCGATGGGCACTTTGATGGTACCAAATGGTTCTTGGAGTATTCCTTTTGTACAACCAAGTTACATTTTTTCTTGGTTTTGTTTCAAGATGCTTCTTACTGCACCGACATCTTCTAAAGAAAATTTGTCCTATGAGATGTCTACAAACGTTACCCGGATGGTGATTTATCTCCAGGGGCAGACAGGGAAGTTTAGTAAGACCATTATTGTTCACATTATACACTCATTAATTAGCGGATATAATTAATTACTACAGAGCGAGATGGCGCAGTGGTTAGCACACTGGACTCGGACTCGGGAGGACGGCGATTCAAACCCGCGACCGGCCATCCTCATTTAGGTTTCCAGTGATCTCTCTAAATCGCTTCAGGCAAATGCCGGAATGGTTCCTTTGAAAGGGCACTTCCCTATTCGTCCCTAATCTGATGGAACCGATGACCTCGCTGTTTGGTCTCCTCTCACGAATCAACCAATTAATTATTACAATGTCAAACTTCCCGCAGATGACAAGGCTGTCTACAATGACATTTTTCCAACATAAGTGTTATGCCTAATTAGATTTTGGCCAAAGATCAGCTTAGTATGAATACATGAAGGTTGCTCTTAATGAAGAGACACGTAACGTTATCACAAAAGTTACAAGTTAATGAGCCACCTCTAGTTAATCATATCACACAAGTACCTAGGAGCAATTATGTTAGGAAATATGAGATGGAACTGAACTCCAATACGGCACTACTGGATTTGTTGTGCCCTTGCACTGATACGACCTTGGAAGCTGACTTAACCAGCCAGTTAAAGGGGACGTACAGTTTAACATAGATTACAAACCACAGTGAAGCTTGGAGTTTCTTACGTTACCAAACGACAAGGCGTAGTGGTAGCACACTATCCGGCCACCCAGACTTATGTCAGGTTTTCCGTAATTTCCCTAAATCGCTCCATGAAAATTCTGGTGTGGATCCTTTGTAAAGGGCATTGCCAATTTCCTTTCCCATCCTTTCGTAATCTGAGCTTGTGTTCCGTCTGTAATGACCGCGCTGCAGACGAGACATTAATCTTCCTTCCACGGAAACGAAATTAATGTCGTTTGTGCCTCAAGGAAGTGAAATAGGGCCGTTCTAAATACATATAAACAAATTATTAGATGGGATAAAAAGTGCTTGAAGTTTGTTCGCTGACGATGTTACGTAGAGAAAAATTTCGTCCTTGGAAGATCGTAAGAACTGTAAAAGAACTTCAGCAGTATTTTCCCTTGCTATAATGAATTTTTCATCTTCTTTCCTTTAGAGTTTTCAGTGGCTTGTGTGAGCTCCGCTCTTCTCACGTTTTTGACAAATGAATTTTCTTCAAAACAGTTAGTGCAGTAGACTCTGTATTTGACAGTGAATGTATACGTGTCTGAAGGAACAGACACTGCTGACGATTTCCAGTCGTGTTAAATTATGAAATGTATTCGCAGATAGCGAGTATGATACTACATTTCTGTGTTGTTGAATACAGACACATGAAAGCTTGTGGCAAACCGCTACTCTAAATCAGATTTCCCACCTATCGCGAGCTGTCACCTTAGCATCTTTGGCTATCCGTGTACGCCTCCCCATTCGATATAAACTGCCATATGTCGTAGTCTCTACATCCCATAGTGCTCGCAGACCGTTCGTGTGATTCCCACATAGGGAGAAACAATGTTTCCCTCATTAGTTTTCCGGTCCGGGAGGCTTGCTTGGATGACCGAAGTGCTTAAGGTGACCGCTCGTGATAAACGGGGAATCCGTTTCGAATCCCGGTCCTCCACAAGTTTTCGTATGTCTGTAGTAAACCATACAGCTCTTACACCACCTCATTTACAATTTACTAATACATTTCATAGTATTTTATTTAACTTTACGGTCGGATGCCCTCCCTATCGCCCAGTCGTCGGATACCTAAAGGAGCGAAGTCTTGTGCGCCATCTGTCCGTGAATTACGCAAACTTCGCTCTGTATGTGATCGTGGTTCATCTGTTTTCGTAATCTGCTTCCTGGGGTAGAAAGTGGGGATCAGCCCATCATTTGCCTAAACGAGCGTGCCAAATCGACTAAAACACCCTCAGGATGACCAGTGTGTCAGTCGTTGAACCGCAGCCCGGATTCGATCGAGGGTGGCTCACCTACCTGTCTCGCAAACTAGCACACTGAGCGTTACGAGTATACTAACAGGATGTTGTCGTAAATGTCAGTTCTGTTTAAATGTGGATAAACGCAAGATAACGCTTACAACGAAGGTAAAGAACTCGATAGTGTCTGATCACAAGCTTAGTGTTGAAAATCTTGAGCATATCGCATTCCGTGTGTACCAGGTGTTTTTAATTAGATTGTAGCTATTCGCAGAGATAATTATCGTATGGCAGCGAAACGTGGTGGATACGCTAATGCTTTAATGTAGAGCCATTTTACTCTGGAAAAACTTTGTTCCAATTTTGGCTACCAGGTGCAAATCTGGCGCTGTACAGAATCTCGTCGACACCTCCGGTGCTCACATCGAACAAATTCTGTAAGAGATCGTTGATGATAAACTCAATATTATGTCTTTCTCACTTGTTTGACGTTTTCTGCCGACATCCCATTCATAATACATAACATATGGAAACTTTTCTATACGTCTTTCTTGTATTCACAGCGCCAGATTTGCACCTGGTGGCCAACATTGGAACAATTTTCTTCAGCGTAAATCTGTTCCGCATTAACGCATTAGAATATTTATCAAGTTCCGCTTCCAAACCATAATTTCAGTACTCTGTCATTAAGTCCACTTTAATTATAACCACCCAGTATTTAGAAGTAATGCTGGAAAACGCAATGGATCTGTAAAGGAAATTGCACACAAGACGCTAGTGCGAGCAGTTCTAGGGTACTGTTCCAATGTTTGAAGACCTTATGAAGTAGGCATGACAGATATCGAACGAACTGATAGACGGCTTGACCGGACCGGGAGAGGTATAGCCCCTACGATAGTGTAACAGAAGTTCTCGGGGACGTCAATAGGAATCCTTGGAGGAATGAGGACGTAATGCTCGCGAAACTCTGTTGAGTAAATTTGGAGAACATCTATTCGAAGAAAGTGTGTGACCGTTAGACTGCCATCATAGTGCGCAAGGAGTTACTGAATGCCATTCTAAACATTTGAGAGATTGTAGAGGATAAAATTTCGAACGTTTTATTAGGAAGCTATACCCGGAAATTGTGAAATAAAGTTTCTGCAGCCACCACTAGGTTGTTGAAAATCTACGCACTACCTATACGAGAGGTGAGATTTTCAATGAACATCGGAGCAGGAATTCTCGGAGGTCAACCTTACTGGACCCCACACCTTATCGGGTCACTTACGATATACATGATATTTGAGCTTTGTGGAGAATGTCTTGTCTGAAATAGTGGAGCAGGTGGCCTTGCAACCGTTCGCTAGTTTTAGATATCGGAATGGTAGTGATGCAGCACCCTTCGATCGTCGACCTGTGGCATGTCTCACAGACAGTTTCAGGCAGAGAGTAATTGGAAAAGGGTTCCCAGTCCCTTGGCCTGTACACTTCCCTGAGCTCGCTCCTTTTGACTTTTCTCCGCTGGAGTTATCAGAAGTCCACTGTGTACTCAGTACCGGTAGGAACAGTACATGAGCTTATCGACCGCATCACTACAGCGCTTGATACAATCGAAGAAGGGCGCAGAATCTTACGGAGAATGAAACAAAACATGGTTCGTCGTTGCACACTATAACATTTTTGCCTCTTACAAGTCGATGGTAGGCAAAGTCGATTGTCAAGCGTCGTTACGCTACGTGAGTTGTGTCAAGAGTCTGGGCGGAACTGTGAGCTGCCCGTTGTATCCTACCGGCTGGGTGGGTCCCCATCGCCGTGAGTTGACTCTCAGCAAAACATTACAGATTTGTGATCTAAGATATTCCTGACAAGTATTTTACAAAGGCCTTCAGCGTGCCGTATATTCGCGTTCGTGTCAACAGCGCCAATCACCCACTGGACTGCAGTGAGGGTTGTGTGTATTAACCACGGGTGTAGCGTGTGACCTGTGAAGGGATTAACAGTAACTACAAGTGTGACACGAAAGTTGTGTCTGCCTCATATTGTGTCTAAACAGAATATACAATCAAACGTTATAAAACATATTAGCATTGGTTATTGCAAAACCCTTTATCGTTGTGTGAACACTGTCGAGCAGCCGCACTCTAATTAGAAACGACACCCTAACTAACTAAATCCGATCAGTATTTAAATATTAGGATACGGTCACACCAAAATTAAAGCTAGCTGCTATTTCGGTTAATAACAAACCAGATCATATTAATCGAGAGTGGTTAATGTTGGCGACCGTGACAGGACTATTGCAATTTCCGGTCAAGAAGACTACAGAACACAATACATTATCTAGTTGCCATTTTTTATCTTAGCCACGTTTGAAATGACAGCTATAATTTTCGGATGAATAGTAATGATTCGGCACGACAATGTTTCATAGTGAAGCCACGGATTCGGTTTCCAGTATTTGATTCTATTCTACTGTGAATAAACGTTTTCCAAACAACAGTATCCTGGTGTTTCGGGTACTCTATCGAATGTGTAGGAAGTGCATAGTGCTGTAGAATATTTCAGATTTCCGTCCATATGTTCCTTATTGCATTATCTTCTGCAATGTCCCACATTTTTTTAACAGTAACAGTGTGTATATCAAGAAGGTACCATGGAATTAAGACAGGAGGGATTGGGGGCGAAAAAATTGCCATATAGACAGTCATTATTCCCTGGCTCAGTACGAGAATGAATTAAGAAGGAAAATCGATAATGTTGGTTCCGTGTACCCATCGTGGAGTACTGTACAGTGGCATGCGAAGTATGTGTGTGCAAGTAGCAGTAGTCATAGAATAGGAGTAGGAGCATTTTGTTTCGACAACATGGCACGGTTAGCGCAGGTGTCACGTTCCAGGTGGCAGGCACCGGTCAGCTTACGTAAGTGCGACGGCGTACCTCTGTGGGCTGGCGGTGGGCCGCCGAAGAAGGCGCCGCGGCGCTGTGGTCCCCCCGCCGGATGCTGGGCCGCTGCCCGAGCGACTGACGGGGCTCGGCCGGTGCCGCCGACGGCGTCCGCATCGATCTCCCGGCGGGGTGGGGGTGGGGGCGGGGGCGGAGGCAGGCGGGGTGACCGTGGCGCCTGGACCACCGGCGCCGACCTTCTGCGCATGCGCCGCCCCAGGCTCCGGCGCTTCACTGTCGTCAGCCTCTCGTGCCAGATTCAAAAGCCTGTCATCCAAGCGAACGTTTCTTCTGTCTTTACTACGTTCGATATACTGTTTGTTCCACAGGTAAACAGCTAAGTAATCCACAAGGATAAAGAACATGTTATGTGCGAGAGCTTGGTAGTAGCCTTTTTCTCCTTTTTTTAATTTTATTTTTATTTTTTTTTATTATAAACTAACTTCATTAACATTCTACACCTTTATGCTTCATGTCTACACATTTGGTTCATAACATAATCATCCTGGCGACAAACACAATTCTTCCAACGAGAGACCAGTTTGTTGATACTGTTACTGTTTGGCTTTGTTGACGGAGCCAAAACCTCACCTATCCTTGCGCCGCTTTATCACTATCAAACTGAAATCCTCATCAGTATTCTTTACGTTCTTGGAACAGGTGAAAACCGGATCGGCACAAGTCGATACTTTATGGAGCATGACTGATGACAATGAAACCAAGGCGTCAGTTTGTTGGTGCGCTTGTGTGTGGTCTGACTTTGTCAGGCTCAAGGAGAGGTTGCGGTTAAAAATACGATTACAGTATCTACATCTACATCTACATCCATACTCCGCAAGCCACCTGACGGTGTGTGGCGGAGGATACCTTGAGTACCTCTATAGGTTCTCCCTTCTATTCCATTCTCGTATTGTTTGTCGAAAGAAAGATTGTCGGTATGCCTCTGTGTGGGCTCTATTCTCACTGATTTTATCCTCATGGTCTCTTCGCGAGTTATACGTAGGAGGGAGCAATATACCGGGTGATCAAACAGTCAGTATAAATTTGAAAACGGAATAAATCACGGAATAATGTAGATAGGGAGGTACAAATTGACACACATGCTTTGAATGGCATGGGGTTTTATTAGAACCAAAAAAATACAATAGGTCAAATAATGCCCGACAGATGGGGCTTCATCTGATCAGAATAGCAATAATTAGCATAACAAAGTAAGACAAAGCAAAGATGATGTTCTTTACAGGAAATGCTCAATATGTCCACCACCATTCCTCAACAATAGCTGTAGTCGAGAAATAATGTTGTGAACAGCACTGTAAAGCATGTCCGGAGTTATGGTGAGACATTGGCGTCGGATGTTGTCTTTCAGCATCCCTAGAGCTGTCGGTCGATCACGATACACTTGCGACTTCAGGTAACCCCAAAGCCAATAATCGCACGCACTGAAGTCTGGGGACCTGGGAGGCCAGGCATGACGAAATGACGGCTGAGCACACGATCATCACCAAACGACGCGCGCGAGAGATCTTTCACGCGTCTATCAATACTTTGTTGTTTTTTTTTGTTCTAATAAAACCCCATGTCATTCCAAGCATGTGTGTCAATTTTTACCTTTCTATCCACATTATTCCGGGGTTTATTAAGTTTTCAAATTTATACTGACTTTTTGATCACCCGGTACTGCTTGACTCCTCGATGAAGGTATGTTCTCGAAACTTCAAAAGAAGCCCCTACCGAGCTACTGAGCGTCTCTCCTGCAGTCTTCCACTGGAGTTTATCTATCATCTCCGTAACGCTTTCGCGATTACTAAATGATCCTGTAACGAAGCGCACTGCTCTCCGTTGGATCTTCTCTATCTCTTCTATCAACCCTATCTGGTACGGATCCCACACTAGTGAGCAATATTCAAGCAGTGGGCGAACAAGTGTACTGTAACCTACTTCCTTTGTTTTCGGATTGCATTTCCTTAGGATTCTTCCAATGAATCTCAGTCTGGCTGTTTCTCCCGCACCGTCTTTTTTAAGTTGGACACAGCCACGTTACACGCTAAGATTCGGAGCCCTTTAGCAGCAAAGGGATGCAGCTTGCGTCAATGAAGCTGGAGAAAAAATGGTTCAAATGGCTCTGAGCACTATGGGACTTAACATCTGAGGTCATCAGTCTCCTAGAACTTAGAACGACTTAAACCTAACTAACCTAAGGACATCACACACATCCACGCCCGAGGCAGGATTCGAACCTGCGACCGTAGCGGTCGCGCGGAAGCTGGATAGTTAACCATGTAATATGGTAGCTGAGGTGAACGTTGAGGTGACAAAAGCCATGGGATATCTCCTAATGTCGTGTCGGATCTCCTTTTGCCCGGCGAAGTGCAACAACTCGACAAGGCATCGACTCAACAAGTCGTTAGAAGTCCCTTGCAGAAATATTGAGCCATGCCGCCTCGGTAGCCGTCCGTATTTGCGAAAGTATTGCCGGCACAGGATTTTGTGCACGGACTAACCTCCTGATTATGTCTCATAAAGGTTCGATGGTATTCATGTCGGACGATAAGGCTCATCATAAGATTCGCTCAATGAATGCGAACAATTGTGGCCCGGTGACGTGGTACATTGTCATCCATAAAAATTCCATCGTTGTTTGGGAACATTAAGTCCATGAATTGCTGCAAATGGTCTCGAAGTAGCCGATCATAACTATTTTCAGTCGGCGACCGGTTTATCTGGGCCAGCGGACCCAGTCCATTCCATGTAAACAAACCCACACCACTGTGAAGCCACCACAACCTGCCCAGTGCGTTGATGACAACTGGGGAGCCGACCGCTGTGACCGAGCTGTTCTAGGCGCTTCAGTCCGGAACCGCGCTGCTGCTACGGTCGCAGGTTCGAATCCTGCCTCGGGCATGGATGTGTGCGATGTTTTTAGGTTAATTAGGTTTATGTAGTTCTAAGTCTAGGGGACTGATGACCTCAGGTGTTAAGTCCCATAGTGCTTAGAGCCATTTGAACCATTTGAGATCAGCTGCGAAGATTGTGGCTCATACAGGAAAAACAGGCAGGCCAGTGTGCAACAGACGTACGTAACTCTGGAGAGGCTCGCAGCTGTAGAAAACGGACTCCACCTTTGCGCAGCACTGTCTAGACATGAGACGTGGTTATGTAGTATATGCAAAAATACTGCAATCTGGGCACAGTGGACAGAAACTAGTAGAGATCAAGAAAATACTAGAGATCAAGAGGCACTACAAGAAACATCCTGGACAGCTAGTGAATGAAGAAACAGGCTTCTTGATACTGCTAAACCTGACCGATTACACATACAAATTCTGTTAAATTGCGACGCACTATAAATCGATGCGGCAGTTGTTTATTTTAATGTTCAATAATTATGAAAATATTATTTTGTATGTTTAGTATTAGTAATTAATTTCTTTTCTTGTCTTAAATTACAGTGCTTGACAAAGAAAAAACATTGAAGCTCCTAGAAAGGGGGGGGGGGGGGGGGAAGAAATGAAACTTCACGGATTGAGAGGGTCTGTGATCTTATTACAGCGATTGGAAAATCGAGTCAAATTTACAAAGAACATGACAGTGTGAGACCACATATCTACACCAAGAACTAAAGAAACTGGTACAACTGCCTAATATCATGTAGGGCCCCCGTGACTAATATCTGAAGTAGTGTTGGAGGGAATTGACACCATGATTCCTACACGGCTGTTCATAAATCCGTAAGAATACGAGGGGGCGGAGATCTCTTCTGAACAGCACTTTGCAAGGCATCCCAGATATGTTTAATAATGTTCATGTCTGGGGAGTTTGGTGGCCAGCAGAAGTGTTTAAACTCAGGAGCGTGTTCCTGGAGCCACTCTGTAGCAGTTCTGGACGTGTGTAGTGTCGCAGTGTCCTGTTGCCCAAGTCCGTCGGAATGCACACTGGACATGAATGGATGCAGGTGATCAGACAGAATGATTACGTTCATGTCACCTGTCAGAGTTGTATCTTGACGTATCAGTTGTCTCTTATCATTCCAACTGCACAAGCCCCACACCATTACATAGTCTCCGCCAGCTTGAGAAGTCCCCTGCTGACATGAGGTTGTCTCCATACCTGTACACGTCTATCCACTCGATACAACTTTAAACGAGACTAGTCCGACCAGAGAACATGTTTCCAGTTGTCCACAGTCCAATGTCGGTGCCCAGGCGAGGCGTAAAGCTTTGTGTCGAGAAGTCATCAAGGGTACACGAGTGGGCCTTCGGCTCCGAAGCACATATCGATGATGTTTCGTTGAATGGTTCGTACGCTGACACTTGTTAATGGAAACGTGACAGAAGTGCAGTCCTTACGCAGAAGGCCCACACTTTTTAGCTGGCTAAACTTAAGGCTTCAGTTTGACACTTCCTCGCTCCCAGAATGAATAACTTGTTCTCGCTTCTATGTTTTTTCCTAAGAAGATATTTACTCACCCTTGGCCACAAACGGTTCGAATACGGCATACGCAGTTTTAACATGTCTAGCAGTTATATAAACTGTAGCTGAACTTTGTAGACATGCCTCAGAATAGTGAATGTGTGAACGTTTACTTGCGCTAGATTCATATCTGTAGCGTCGCATTGTCAGATATGCTACAAGCTTTTTCTCTGTTAACAATTTCTTCATGACAGGGTCTGCCATTTTTGCAGGACTTTCACGGAAGACATTTTTCTCTGTGTGTGCAGTGGAACTCGACTCAACGTCTGCAAGTACTTTTTGCAATGAATATACTTCCATTTATTTCTGTCTGTAATGAATGAGATCATTTACCGTATTTTCTGACTTCCTCTCTTCCCATTCTCATCTTTTCTCAGTTGCAATCAACGGTTAGAAATTAGTGCATTTGAGGTAAACCTCATCACCCGGCATGGGGAGTGTGTGTAAATTCCAAGCCCGCATCTCGTGGTCGTGTGGTAGCGTTCTCGCTTCCCACGCCCGGGTTCCCGGGTTCGATTCCCGGCGGGGTCAGGGATTTTCTCTGCCTCGTGATGGCTGGGTGTTGTGTGCTGTCCTTACGTTAGTTAGGTTTAAGTAGTTCTAAGTTCTAGGGGACTGATGACCATAGATGTTAAGTCCCATAGTGCTCAGAGCCATTTTGTAAATTCCAATGAGTCCAGGAAGTTTTAACTATGGATCACATATTATCTAACTGGAGCTGCGATGAACAGACTGATTTATCAGTGGTGTACGTCTGAGTGTTAAACGGAGTTAGTGTTTCATTTTATGCATAAAATAGAAAAACCTCAGATAAACATCCATAAGTACATCATTAATCAATCATGTCGATGAAACCACATGTGAAGTGGTGCGACACTTCAAAGGAGTCGCAACAAGAACATTTTGCCTTCCACCTAACAACTGATATGAGCAATGAATTCTGTAAACAACGTTCCTCATCTCTGAATAAATTTATTGATTAATAAGAAATATTTGGTCCTGTCCATACTGCAACTTTCATATCATGATTCACCATATCTAACCCAATGATGTGGCCTCTAGGTTACGAAAGTTATCTACAAGAGCAGCCAAGTGGTTATAATTCGAGGTATCTACTTATGGCTGCGGTTGTCCCTTACACAAGAGAGCGTGTAATGAATTCTGTGTCTGCAAAATTGCGTGAGTGCGCCTTACCAAGACTCAATCTAGATGAAGTTTTCAAGAGAGAAATGTTGCTAAATTTGAATTCTTCAAATTCTATATCATAAATGTAGCTGGTTCTCCTACAGTCTGCTGGTCTATAGCTGAGAAAAAATTTACTTATTTATTAGTTCATCCCAAATTCTTTGGTATGTCAACACCAAATAAACATGTAGTTTTGTGTATATGCTACACCAATAGCACCCAGCCTTAAGAATATTAACATCCCCAACAATGCTATTAAAAAAGTACAGAACCAGAATTTGTTGATGCAGATATAATAAAACGGAAGGAGTTTCCTACATAAATAACTAGTTTTCTCTGGAAGTACGAACATATTTCTCTGATTGCAAAACATAATTTGTATGTGGCCCATAAGGAAATGGAAGTGTGTGGAGAGGTAGCTTTGAAATGCATGTGAACAGAATGTTTATACAGATAAAGCAGTAATTATGCATATTTGGGACATCCTCCCAAGCCCCTGGGTCTATGTAAACCAAATTTGACACACAAACAGCAAAACTTCACAAGTAACAGCACTGTGTGGTTTATAAGTTCCTAGCTCCAATAGGAGCAAAGATACAGCGAAAAACGTGATTTTTCATCCCCAGCCATATAGGCTGCTCTGCATGACAGGTTTACTGTGTGGGAGTAGTATTGGCCCACCTTATCGACCTGCTTCGCAGGGTAGCTAACATGTCAGGGGTAAGAGACGGTTTTCTGGCCCCCTAAATGTAGATACCTTTCGTAACAGGCATGTTGTGGGGGTAGTATCAGCCTGCTTTATCGAACTGATTTACGGGTATTACATGTGTGTATGGGCATGGGTAGGGGAAGGATGAGATGGGTAGATGATGGCATGGATCAAGAGAGAGGCATGAAGGGATGGAAAGAAGGGGCCCAAGGGAAATTGAGAGAGAAGGGGAGGAGGAGATGGGTAGAAAGGTGCTGAAGAGCAGTAGATGGATAGAGACGAGGGAAGAGGAGAAGGACAGGGAGAAGGGGAGGAGAGGGAGGAAGAGGAGGAGACAGGGAGAGAGGAGGGCAAGGAGGTTCTGGGAGGAGACTGGGATAAGGACTATCAGGGCAGACAGAGAAGGGAGGAGGAGGAGGAGTTGGACAGAGAGGGGTGAGGATGAGATGGTCATACAGAGGAGAGATAAGGGATGCATAGAGATGGGGAGGAGGACATAGACAGAGAGAGGTTGGAGTGGGAGGTGGATAAGGAGTGGATGGACACAGAGAGGGGAGAGGAGATGTTAATAAGTATGTGGAACACAGATGCGTGTGAAGTCTTGAGGAATATACAGCGCAATTCAAAAAGAAAGAATAGATTTCAATTGTTTATTGCAGAGAAACTGTGACAGATACATATTGTGCATGTCACTGGATAGAAGAAGGTTCAAAGATTTTTATTCGCTCAGATGCTATAGCACACAGACAACATCAGCATCATGCACTGCTAGAGAAACATCAGAATGGTAGTCCATTTCATTCCACATGAATCAACGGGTTCCTGTGTATTGAATCGACAGCTTCAACAATGCGATTTCTCTGCTCTTGAAGAGTAGCTGCAGTAGGTGGGACAAAGACTCTGGTTTTTATGTATCCCACAGAAAAAAATCGCAAGGTGTGATGTCTGGTGACCTGGGAGGCCAACATTGTGGGATGATGTTAGGATAACGCCCTATCTCAAGGTGAAAGTATGGTGGAGCATCTTCAGGCATAAATTTGAAATCATTGTAATCTTCGTGAAGTTGGGGAAACAACGAATTTTGTATCAAGTCCCAATATGACATTCCTGACACAGTTCCATTTGCAAAAGAGAAAGGTCCTGAGCTGTGCGCAGCTCGTGTTCATGCCCTTTATTGCTCGTCATCTTGTGTTTACGATACTGCCGTCTCGTTTCTTATTCGATTTACTGGCGTCACTAGGTTTCTGGCTTGCCTGCCCGTGAGTGGCAGCAGTAGCGCTTATCGATAAGAGCACTGCCGTACTATCTTTGGAGCAACCGCTAGTATTTCCGGGTTGTCGTGTGTCGGGAGTTCAGTCGGGACGGAGCAGCAGTGAGGTCCGGACATCCATGACTTGCTCGACCGTTGCAGACACACATGACTTGAATGGAGACGACCTTGGTTGGCCGTTTGGTAGGTCGTCTTGTCGGATGACGTGTATTTGGTCGCCGACCGCTTCTGGGTTCTTCGTGTGTGTTGACTTGTGATTCGTCTTTGTTGTTCCACAATCACTGGTTTTCTTATTGTTCGAGTTGTTTGTAGAAGTGTTTTCGTGGAACCGTGTGTAGCTTGTGTGGTGGTGTGTGTGTCAGTCGGCCGGTTGAGACAGAGCAGTGAGGAAGTCTCCACGGCGCAAGGTCAAGTCAGGACCGCTGGCAGCATGCATGCGCGGTCGGATTGTGAGGCGCTAGCTGTGAGAGCTACGAAGTTCGTTGCCCACCGAACCTGGACACTGAAGTTGAGAGATCATTTAACCTGTTATGAAACCTCAACTGCTTCGACATCTCTTCGTTCACTGCCGATTGATGCTTCCTGGGCCGTTCCGACCAGCAGCAATGTATGGTGTGTTGGAGTCGGCGGCATTTTGCAGCGGTCTTCCTGTATGGCCTTTAATTATCAAATTGGTTGTCACTTATCAGTGAAGTGCACCAGCGGTATTTTCTGCCCTGGTAATTAGCGTAGTTTTCCGGCAGTGTGTTTTCCTCGCTGTGTCGATGTTGTCCGGGACGGTTTGTAGTTCGACAGCCTTTTAGTTGTTTGTTCTTTTTTTTTTCTTAGAGTGGTTATTGTGCCTTGGCTGTTTTTAGATGCCAGTTTCGCGTAATGCTGTTGGTATGTTCGTCCTCGGCTGATACTTTCCGTTGTCGTGCCGTTGGTCAGGCACAAGGGAATTGATTAGGTTATTGGTCGGGGCTTCAACCGTCCCTGGGTCGGGTTACCATCCGATTATTTAACCTTACTTTTGGCTGCCTGTCTCACCTCACCTTACATTAGAGCTACCTCCTCGGGCTGACCCTTGGAACACTTCTGAACACTACTGTTCTGTTGGTTTTAGATTGTGATTTTCATTTTAGTCTGAAGTACTGTTCAAATGGTTCAAATGGTTCTGAGCACTACGCGACTTAACTTCTGAGGTGATCAGTCGCCTAGAACTTAGAACTAATTAAACCTAACTAACCTAAGGACATCACACACATCCCTGCCCGAGGCAGGATTCAAACCTGCGACCGTAGCGGCAGCTCGGCTCCAGACTGTAGCGCCTAGAACCGCACGGCCACTCCGGGCGGCTGAAGTACTGTGCAAGGCCTTCAGCTGTCTCTTAATTTACTTTGTTTTAATTTTAAAATAAGGCCTTCAGGCTCCTTAATTTAAAATTTGAATATTGATGTGTTTAAAAACTAAATTTTGAATGTTTGTTCTGTCTGTAATTCTTGTTATCCAGGCATAAGCCCTGAGCTGTTCAATGTCCAGTGTGTGGCCTTCAGCCAGGCTTTTACATGAATGTTTCTAAGGTAAGGCCTTCAGCCGTCTTAAATTAAAATTTGAAAATTGATTTGTTCAAAACTATTTTTTTAAAATTTGCTGAAATTCTTGTTATCCAGGCCCTAAGCCCTGAGTTGTTCAATGTCTTGTGTGTGGCCTTCATCGAAGTACTTATTTTTTTTTAAATAAGGCCTTCAGCCGTATGTATTCTTTAAAGCAATTTTTAGTAACTTGTGTTCAGCCCTGCAGCCGTTCTTGTTTTTGGTGTGGTTTTGGGCCTTCAGCTCAGGAGTATCACAAGTTTTCTTCTCTAGGCCTTCAGCGGTAATGTTTTAATTTGATCCTTTTAAGGCAATGTGTAATTAAGTCGTTCTTAGAAAAATAAAAGTTTGTGTGTTTTGTGCAACTGCCAGTAACTGATTACGGCCTCTTCCACAACCATAACCTGATCCGCTATATCCTGCGAAACCAGATTTCAGGTCCATAAACTTTGTGAACAGAGGGGGGCAGGAGGGATGGACAGTAACAGGGTACAGGAGGGATGGACTGAGACAGGGTTCAACAGGGGATGGACAGTGAGAAGTGGGGAGGGGGTGGATATCGAGAGGCGGCCAGTAGGAGATGGATGGGGAGCAGGGGCAAGAAGAGATGTACAGAGAGATTGAGGGGGGGGGGGGTGAAGAGAGAGAAGACGAGGAAGAGATGAAGAGACGGAAAGGAGGAGATGGACAGATAGAGGTGGTAGGAGGTGATAGACAGAGAGAGCAAGTGGTGGACACAGAGAGGGGAAGGAGGAAAAGATCACTAAATAAATAAAAGTGGGAAGAATCCCTAGAGTACTAAAATCACTTTTACACATAATACCTGCAAGTCGTTGCTGTACTGATTAGTAGAAATCACACATTATAGATACCTGAAACAAAGTATCACTTAGGTTACGTTGGTACTATATTGCGTGGATACATGGGTTGCATTAGTTTTATCATTTACTTGAAGTTTTTCTGGTAATTTTATATCTAATCCCTTACGTGGCTCACTGAAATAATTTTGTGTGATAAATCAAATTTTTGTGGGATCTGGCTTGCCGCTGAGACACCTTCTTTGTCCATTTTAAGATACAACTCACTGGCTAATGCCCTCGTCATAAACAGGGGCGTTAATCTTCCTTCCCTCCTATTGTAGTGCTAGAAATAAGAATGCAATAAAATTAAAAAAAAATATTTTCTAGTCACTGCCAGCATAAATTTTTGTAGCTTATTCTGACGAAAAAGTATATTTTTTTGTATGAGTCAGAGGGCGATAACATATACCGGCAGGATCTTCTGCCGCGCCTGATGGATAATGGCGGCTGGGCCGAACTTATAACACTCCTAACTGCTACTGCTATACCTTAACCTCAAAACTGGAGGCAGTTTGCAAAACAGAATTATTTTTGTTATAGCAATTATGGTATAAAGCAACAGAGCAGTGTTACCCTCTGAGAGGAATTTTGTTATGTTGACCGTGTTGTTCCTAACGGAGGTGGCTTATCGGAAATGAAAGTCAAAATTACGTAAATATTGGAATAGTGACAAACAAAATTTTGCCTAGCTATATTGTTTACAGAATAAGGGAAACGGTCGCCAGCCTAATTAGGCAAGAGAAACATTAACGTTCTCGTTTATGAAAGTAGGTATAAGTAACTATAATTGACAAACACAACCTAGACTTAGCCACACGCGAGTGCAATGAACTCTGACACACATATGTTTTAAGATTGAAGCTGACAACTGGAGCAGCACAAACTATTTGCAAAATTTATAGGAAATACCGAAACACCCTATTACTTTCAGGCTTACATAAAGTGAATGGTCTTTATAACATTACTATTAACATGCACTTCTAATACACAAGATACACAAACACTTAGCAAACTTGAATATATAATGCTCCACAACTGCAGCTTTCTCACTTTTACTACAGCGAAACACAATACTGACCAAATTGCAAGAACTGACTCACCTTTAAGAATTTACTACAGACAATAATGTGATCATTTGCCTTATAAGCCTCAGTCTTAAAAACTTTTAATATTGAAGTTAGCAACAGCACTTTAAATAGCAGTTTTAATAGGAAAATTATTTTGAGCAAATAACATTTACTTTAACTCACTCTATTGCCACATTAACTTTAACTTTCTTTTTACTAAGTTCAAGAGGCATTAATTAGACAAACTCTAGGCTATAATTTCTTTTAGTAAGGACACTCGGATATCACTTTAGCTCAAACGGAGAGGAACCTGAGAGGTGTTATGATGAGGAGAAAAATCAAGGTAGGTACATAAATTCAGATACAAATTACCTTATATTTCAGCACATTAGCACGACCATTAAGCTGATCCTTCACTGTACATCATTATAGTATTACGTTGCAATGATTGCGCAATGTGGTGGCAACTGCATGTTGGTAGGTGGAATTGTAGGCAGAATTGCTGGACTCTGTCATTTCTTGGTGGCGATGATAGATACAAACTCCAGAATAGTTCCAGCTATTTATCCATCCATCCGAGGCCTTGGAAAGAAGCAGGAAAAACCTCTCTCGGAATCAGCACAATATGCATCTTTTACATGGCAGAGCATGGACTCGTAGCTCGTCTCCGACTGCTGGTTCGTCCCCGACTGACTATCAGTTCCACCTTTTCCACCTAAGCCAACCACAATTTGCGCGCGCTGCACAGTTCCGTTCCCGAGGGGAACCACTACACCTCTCATACACAAAATTACTAAGATTCCTAAGTGAGGATCAGCAGTTTACATAACAGCAAACAAACGCATTGAATAACACAGAACATTTGCACATATTAACATGTCTACAAAAAATTATTCACACAGAAATTACAATTATATATAGTAAATTTTGTTCCCTCCAAATGGTACAAAGAGTTTAAGTGGAGGATATGCTACATGGCATAGAACCAAACCATGACATCAAAGTTTGTGCAAAGAAAGAAATATACAGTTTTATGTTATCGATTCAATCACACACATTTACACAATCTCAGCGATGTATCATTAACTGAAACAAAGGCGAAATAAATCAGTACAACATTAGAGCTATGGTGTTACAAACTAACTGCCGTCTTCAATATTAATGCGCTGTCCACGACATGAAACAAATACAAAACAAACCAATTATATACACAATTTCAATTTTATAAACACATGAATAATATTTTCAAAAATGTTTCTAAATATCTAACGTTATGCTCGCAGAGTACACACAAACACAATTTCAAACTGAGCGGTAGAAAACATGGTTTAACTGTATTTGGTTACACTACAGCTCCCAGTCGCTAGCTCACTTTGGCAAGCGGTAAGACTGATACCATCCCCTTTCGCCCTTTTTAAGTCATGACAACCTCCTGCTTCTCTATAACGATTATTAAACCGCGCTCAGAAACACTGTGCTTCATATCATCACATACTTCCAAGTAAAGCGTTCAATATCTCTGTCAGCTTAACTTTATTTGCTTCTCGAACTTATATCTCTCGTCTTAAAGATCACAATACTTCTTTCTGATAAACACACACTTGAAGGTTCCGCATTCACTGTCAAGTCGGTACCCTTTAGCATCTATTATACTTATTTTGACCTGGCTTCAGGCTATATTAACTAACGCCGTGACAACCACTGATAATCTGTTAGTTAACAAAGTTATTCCAGTTGCATTGTCAATATTCCCTTTAGTTATAAGCTTTCATGTTACTCCATTATCTAGTAGTAAGACATTCTCTTTTTACTTATGTATCTAATATTGATATAATGGTGTCATGGGGTTTCCTACCGTGGGTTTCCTACGAGCAGTGGAGCACTAAATCTGTCAGAGGCCCAGGCCGGCAAGACAAATACCCTTTCATATTATAAGGTTTTCCTTAATTTTTAGAATGTCGGAACATGTAATTACAATTTTTGTTTTTGCCTGGGTCCCTAGTCTGACGAAATAACTTTACATAATCAATTTTATTGAGATAATCCATTAAAATACATCATTTTAGCTTCTATGGTACCCTCTTTTCTGTTTTGCCAATTTGAACGGTTGCTTCTTTACCTGCATTTCACCTACTTCTGTTCCAAGCATTCATAATGTGATTTATCATGCATGAAGTCTCATAATTCAACATCTCCTTTTAATTAAGCTATGAGATTAAATAAACGAAAATTAAGAATCGTTCCCAGGGAACTCTGCTCCCTACAATATCAGAGTGTCTCCTATACAAAAATGACAGTCAACTTCTAAGGGCAGAACGTGACAACTTCCGCGTACGCTTAGCCCAGACTCGGTATGGTATTACACCTGTTTGGCATGTCTCTTAGGAGATGGAGGTTGTCTCAAAACGTAACAGTCAAAAGCATGTGAATAGTGTCAATTTAGGTGTACTGTCTCATAGTATCTTCGCAAACCTCTTTTAAAGGCACTATAACTACGTTCTCGCGGACATTTACGCACAGGGCGCCCGTGGTCCTTACAACCTTTCTGCTCACTTCTCATTATGCACAGACTGAGGTCCGACAGGTGCTTACGAGATTTTACTGTCCCCTCTGCTTGAAATATTATTATGAATTATTTGCTCCCCACATTTTCCGACTCTGTGCTTAACCCTTTTGGATCATGGAGTCCTCATATAACATACTAAATAAGTGCTTAGTATATTAAAATTCGTTAAACTTCACAATTTGTGATTGTTGTCCTCATATTGTCGCAAGCAGAGAGTTTATTTGAGAACGGAGTCGACATCTTCTGTCAATCTGTGGTACCACAAAACAAAACTGAATGCACACAGTCACAAGGACGTTTCCCAATAATCTTTGTACCTTCCATCAGCCAGTTAATATCTTCTGAGTTTAGGTAAGAAATTTATTTGTGCGTAGAAAGGTGCATTCTTGTAGGTGAAAACTAAAGGTGTCTTTCAGAACTAAAGGTAAGTGACATATTTATATCTTTATACATGTCTCCAAATGTGGTCATTGTGATTGAAGGGTTATAATAGCATAGAAATTTAGGACATTATTTCGCTGTCTTTTTACTCATATTACGGTGATTTCACAGTGCCCCGAGTCTAAGACAGACGAAGGCCACTTACAAAAGAAGTAGTTATAGAGCTCCTTAATTCATCTGAAATTGACGATCTACCCAATGATCCTGGCGATAATTTTGAACAGGAGGACAATGGTGGAAGTAACATTAGACGTTTTATACCATACAATATATTGTAAGCTGAGTAGCTTAGACGCAAAGCCCGCTAACTGCATGATAAGTGATTGTATTGTATTGTATTGCATTGAACTGGGGACCTAGAATCGAAAGAGACCTTTCGTCCCCGCTGTAGCCCGCAGTGGTACACAATCCCACAATAGACTACAGCTGTCCACTCACCTCACACCCACACCGAACCCAGGGTCATTGTGCGGTTCGGTCCCCAGTGGACCCCCCCCCCCCCCCCACTCTCTCCCCCACCCCTGGAACGTTTGACACGAGACAAGAGTAATCCCAATGTTTGCGTGGTGGAGTAATGATGGGTGTACGCGTATGTGGAGGCAGTGTTTGCGTAGCAATCGCCGACATTGTGTAACTGAGGTGGGTTTAGGGGAACCAGTCCGCATGCGCCGAGGCAGATGGAAAACCGCCTTAAAAACCATCCACAGGCTGGCCGGCACATCGGACCTCGACACTAATCCGCCGGTCGGATTCGTGCCGGGGACCGGCAACCTTCCCGCGCGGAAAGCAGTGCGTTAGACCGCGTGGCTAACCGGGCGGGCTATGGTAAGTGATACTGAGATAATCACGAAACACTCTTCCCATCCAAACGACAATGCATTGGCAGCGAGAATGTTATTGTTGCGTAAAATTTTTTTGCAGTGCACCCAACCTAAAGCTGAATAAGAAAAATACCCATCCTAATCGTAACAGCCTGAAAGGGAGCTTCGAATGTCCAGATGGGTAAACCTGAAGTCTGTTCACGTGCTTTGCGTCTGGACTTGGCATGGCGACAGCAACCCCTACTGGGCATGTAGCGGGCTTTCAACCCGAAGACAACATGCAGTTAGCTGCTTTTGAAACCGAACACTATTTTCAACAGCCATATTTGTTCACGCAATTGATATTGCATGTGTAAATACATTGACTCAGTACAAGAAAAACGTATCAGAATTAGGTGTTCCTAAAAATAAGACTCTTGATTTGCTTCACTTTAGGGCAAGTGTGGTCAAAGTACTGACAAAAATAGATAAGCCAGCTGCCGGGAAAAGGGGGTATCCCACTAGTGAGAGTCCAATGCCAGTTACTCCAAAACAAGTCAATGCGGAAGTTCGTTCCGAAGCTGATCTTCGTTTGGACAACGTTGAGTATCTTCCAGTGGTCAGTGACAAACAACCGTTTGGAAGGTGCAAGAAACCGGGTTGCAAAGGCAAAACCAAATTTTATTGTGTAAAATGTAACCTTCACTTATGTCTGGATAGAAAAAAAATTGTTTCTTTGATTATCATTCGTCACAAGGGTAAAACCATAGTTTACGTATATAATCATTAAGTAAGCTTTGTGTAATTTATGTAATTTTATGAAATTAAAATCAAATAAAGTACTTTGAGTTTTCGACTTATACTGCACCCACTTGAACACAATGTCCTCATTTGGGGATGCGTTGTATCCCCCCCTTTGGGGGGGGGAGCACCTCGGAATATTTTATACATCTGAAAAATCATAATTTAATTCGAAGGACTGGCTGGCAAAGCCATGATTTTTTTCAGGGAAAAAAATCATTCGTGACCGAAAGGGTTAAGGATACGTTGTCTGTTTTGCTGAAATAACTAATTCCACGTGTATGTATTTCCCACAACAGGCTCTTTAGATGTTCCTTACCTTATGAACAGACTTCGCTTTTGCATTTGCTTTGGAATCACACAGCTCCATTCTATTTCTTTACAGATTAACAGATAATACTCACTTCCGATTAACGGCTTGTGGATCATTTTTCCTTCCTTCTATAGTTGTCCTCTATCGTTCCTTCCGTTAATTGCTTAGACTGTTAACAATTTATAACTAATGGTGATTAAATGACTTAACTCTCTGAATAACATAATTACATCTCCTGCAAGGATTATGCTCCGCACCCTTATTTTTTGAGAAATGGTTTAACTTGGTCTACACTATATAGACCTGACAGCCTCTTTCAGTAACAAGGATTTTGGCTGAGGGATCCGTCCCACTACTAACGGCCCTTCACATGAGTAAAAAGAACTTTTCGCATTCCTTCGCACTTTTATAACTTCTTAGATGCGAGTTAGATAAGACTAAGTCCCAGATTTGGTGGACTGATTCATTAGTATACTGATGTTTCAGTCTCGAATTAACTCGTTATGAACTACTTCAGCCTACACCTGCAAATTTAATTATTCCCGGAGGCTAGGAGGTGCCCGTAATAATGGTTCCCATATTATGCGTTTATGTACTATTTCTAAAGGGGATAAACTCATCATTTGAATAAGTAATTAACTTATCGAACCAATGTACTTTATCTTTATTCCGAACATGAAAGACGCGATACCTTCGGTTATGCTTATGCATCTTTTTCCTGGTGCAGAGTATACAAAACTCACGAACGTGATCCCAATTAAACAGACTTTTTATTTTGCCCGTCTTCGAATCATTTAATCGAACTGCTTTTCGGTCGCGTTGTTTAACCGCCTCCCTTCGTCCCTTGTTCATTGATCGCTTTGAACGGGCACCGCGTTACATTAATGGCTTGTCGTAAACACTGTTTCTATTACACTTTGTTGTAACATGTTCCGAAAGTTGATTACTTCGCTCTCAGAAGATATCTCGTTTGAGTAAAAGCTAACACCCTTAAAATTATTCGTTATCAGTTCACTCTTGTTTAAATACCTTCCGAAGTATTTCTAAACCTTCTCCATCGTCCATTGTACCGGTCTGGATCTAGTAGCTCTGGTGTAGGCTTCTGCTGCTCTCCTTCTGACATTTTTTGAGGAGCCACTTTTCAAAACGTATTATGTCCCAAAAAGTAAATGTTTCAGGAGAAGCGAAAAACGTATACCGCCAAAAATATTAGATTAGTTTTTTAGAATTTTACACCACATACTCAGGTATGACTGTTGATCAAAATGTGTTGAATGCAAGGAAATTCCTTTTTATACTTTCAAGCTATGAGCCTTTTGATGTAAGCTATTTTGGACATAATGCGTTTTGATTAGTTTTAAGTGACATCGAACTGGTAAAAATACTTTTTAGTGTTGAAAAATACATTTTTTAACATTCAGTGAAACATTTTAACACCAGAAGTAGGAACACAAACGAAAATGTACTTCATTTGCAATAGCAAAGTTCACAATATTTTCCCCTAAACCGTCTCCTCTTCTAAACAATCACAAATAGTATCTTGGGCAATAAGTTCGTTACGAGGAAGGCTGACTGAAAAAATCAAGTATATCATTTTCTCTCCAGTTATTTCCATATCTGAGGCTTAGTAGTTTTTCCACATCGTTTTTCTTTTCTTGCTTCAACCTCATCACTGATGAAACTTTGGAGATATTTGATACTTTGTTCAAGCTTTATCCACGTTTACCTAATGACAAAAAGCGCTTTAAAGGATCAACAGAATAGTGGGTGATGTGCGTTTTGATTTTCACATCAGTTACCCTTTCACCTAATGTATATTTCTTCAAGTGGATCCGTTTCAGATCACCGATCCCATCTACAGCCCTCAAAATTGTACTTAGTTCCTTGAAATCAAATACTTCCCAGTATTTCCCTAAAATCCTTGTTTCGCCCACTTCTGCATAAACATCCTGGCACGTGTTTGGATTCAATATTTATGAAATTTTACAAAGTTTCTTTTCTACTCGCCCAAATACTCTGTCAGGAGGTAAAAAGGAATGTCCTCGAATTGTACATCAGTCACATGCACTGGAGATTCTTTGAATAACCAGAAAACAATTGAATGAGTAACGGGCTGATTTTAGTTTTCACCAGCACACCCATCCGCGAACAATATAAGAAATGTGACATGTGTCAGTGGTCAATTTCTTTAAGGAATCGGTGGTGGCCGATGAAATTTCTTGTGACCCTCTACCTACCTGCGTTTCATTCGAAATGTAAAATGTAGGTTCTGTACCTGCCACGTTTGTTACACGAAAGAAGTACAGAGATATGTCTTGCGCAGTTTGCCTCACCAATAGATAATTTTGGGACAGGTTGTACCTGCTGTAAATCAAAGGCAAATGTTAGGCTACAGTCATACGTTTGGTTCATTAATTTGTGACAAGCTCTAGCTCTTAATTTATGTAACGTGAGTTCAATCATTAGCTTATTCTTTGTGTTGATGTCTGTAGCAGTTTTCATTTGGTGATACATTCTATGGCAGAAGCTACAGGTTTCGCTTGTTGGAGTTCCGAAACCTAGATTAAATTTTGTATTAAATATTTTCGTATAAAATGTTTTCTTCACTTTCAAATCAGATCTGACTGAATTGTTATACACGAGGAAAAGTTTGTTTATACTGAGGTCACTTGGAGATAAAGGCGCTGGCTCTTACTTCTGGAGTAGTGACTCTCCCTTGCTTGTAGATGTGAAAGGAATTGAGTTACCTTTTTCCTTTTTGCACTACACTTTCCAGCTTTATGGTCTTCTCCTCTCTTTTCAAGCAGTCCTTCACCTGTTTCAAGGCCGTAAGAGATGGTATGCACTCTTCTTTGACCGATGCCAAAAAGCTTCATGAAGAAAGCAGCACACACAGGAACCCTACCACCTTTTGAATAAATCTGAAAAGCATTAAAGGTAGCAATTAGAATATTATTCCTCTAACACATTATATCAGAGTAATATATCATAAATTTGACCATTTTTTACTTAACATGATAATGCACTGTCAAAGCAGTTGGTTAATTTTTCGGATCATTCCGTACTCTCCTGCGCTTAGGATTGATCGCATTGAGAAGGAAGGAAAACCTTTTATCTTGTTTCTTTTTGTCTGGTTTAGCAGACAGTACCCTTTTAGTTTTGTGCAGACTATTAACAGGAATCGAAAAACAGCAAAAGTGTCCTACTTTATGCTGGCAAGGAGGTTCGAGGCTCACGAAATAAGGATCCTTATCCCGATATCAGACAATACAAAATTACAAGAGAAATAATTATTCAGGTAAGTACAAATAGATTAATTTGTAAAGCTTTGCAAAAACAGTAATTTTATTACTCTCTACTCTTACCTGTTTTCATACTCTAATTCCCTTTTTGAATTACTCTTCATTCGTTTTCTCGTTCCACGTTTCATTTCCTCTCAAACAGTCACACACTCACTCGCTATATTACTTTCCATTGTAGCACAACAACGTTTTTACGTCTGACTTCTACAACTCTAACGCACTGAATGATAAACCGTTTATACACAACAACGCGGTAATATTGAAATAAAATATTAACTAGTCATTGTAGGTCAGTTAAAGGGTTTCGCTTTAGTCTACCAGTCTTTCATTGTAGCCAACATAGCTTAATAAAACAAAATAAAGGCAATTGTTGGACTTAATGCAGTTTGATTCAATCATACTATAGGAAAAAAATGCTATTTGTTGGATCTGCTTCTTTTCAGTGCTCTTTTTGAAGGTTTTAAAATGCGTTTGGACACAATCTAATGGCAGGAGTGCGTAGATCGGGTAATAAAATACCGGATTTCATATCAAACTCAATTATGTCCACCAGTGGACATAATGCGTTTTGAAAAGTTGCTCCTTATTTGTCCTTAAATTGTTGTACAAAATTTGACCAACTCTTAAAATCGTGTTTATGAAGTACCATCCATTGGATTGCTTCAGCCTCTGAATGTTGTTGTCGTCCCACTTAGACGGCCAAACTCCCTTAACAGTCCTCAAAAGTGATGAGTTATTAGCCGAGTCGAGGGGTCGTTCTGCGGCAACTTTTCAACAAGTTTCGCACTTGTGATCCTCAGGCGAAGAGTTTAGAGAAAAATCATGAATTAACTATCTTAAGTAGTGTTCGTGCAAACTAAGTTGATAGTGGAGGCGAAGAATTCATCTTCGAGATTCGCCGATAAAATCTAAAGTCCTCAAAAATGTTATTGGGTGTAGTTCTCCTTCTGGCTTGAAACTCGGGTACCAATCAGGTATATGAGTACTGTTAGGTAAACTAAATTCCTTCCACCATTCATTTGGCGAATGCAGTTTCCCTCTGTATATTGGTGCAAACCCAGCGAACCGTTTTTGTTTATTCCAGATTCTGTTGATTCGGCCGTACTGTTCGAACAATCAAAACGAATTTGTCGCCATTCCTCAGTACATTAATAATACTAGCCGTGGTATAAGGGCTCGTAGATGTTGAGAAGTCTGAGACCCATTTACACACGTAAGTTGACAGTTGGCGTGTCGCTGATGGGGGCCACCGTAAAAGGGCTATGCCTTGCAGTCGCTCTCGTCAGCCACAGCGCCGAATGTAAACTTAGTTTGATGAACAGCACTTAAGCTAGCTAATTCAGGCTATTTCTCTAAACTCAGATTCTCTATTTTCCGACTCATTTCTTCATTTGAGGTGTTTAAACCGGCTGTGTAATATATTTGGTCTCTATCTCTAAATTCTAGGTCTTTAAAATGCTCATATTCTGTTTTAGTATTATGGCCTACTACGCTGACATCTAACATGATTACTATTAATTGAAATCTCAGATCTGTCCTGATATTCTGGTCTACATCTACATCTACATCTACATGATTACTCTGCAATTCACATTTAAGTGCTTGGCAGAGGGTTCATCGAACCACAATAATACTATCTCCCTACCATTCCACTCCCGAACAGCGCGCGGGAAAAACGAACACCTAAACCTTTCTGTTCGAGCTCTGATTTCTCTTATTTTATTTTGATGATCATTCCTACCTATGTAGGTTGGGCTCAACAAAATATTTTCGCATTCGGAAGAGAAAGTTGGTGACTGAAATTTCGTAAATAGATCTCGCCGCGACGAAAAACGTCTTTGCTTTAATGACTTCCATCCCAACTCGCGTATCATATCTGCCACACTCTCTCCCCTATTACATGATAATACAAAACGAGCTGCCCTTTTTTGCACCCTTTCGATGTCTTCCGTCAATACCACCTGGTAAGGATCCCATACCGCGCAGCAATATTCTAACAGAGGACGAACGAGTGTAGTGTAAGCTGTCTCTTTAGTGGACTTGTTGCATCTTCTAAGTGTCCTGCCAATGAAACGCAACCTTTGGCTCGCCTTCCCCACAATATTATCTGTGTGGTCTTTCCAACTGAAGTTGTTCGTAATTTTAACACCCAGGTATTTAGTTGAATTGACAGCCTTGAGAATTGTACTATTTATCGAGTAATCGAATTCCAACGGATTTCTTTTGGAACTGATGTGGATCACCTCACACTTTTCGTTATTTAGCGTCAACTGCCACCTGCCACACCATACAGCAATCTTTTTTAAATCGCTTTGCAACTGATACTAGTCTTCGGATGACCTTACTAGACGGTAAATTACAACATCATCTGCGAACAACCTAAGAGAACTGTTCAGATTGTCACCCAGGTCATTTATATACATCACGAACAGCAGAGGTCCCAGGACGCTTCCCTGGGGAACACCTGATATCACTTCAGTTTAAGTCGATGATTTGCCGTCTATTACTACGAACTGCGACCTTCCTGACAGGAAATCACGAATCCAGTCGCACAACTGAGACGATACCCCATAGGCCCGCAGCTTGATTAGAAGTCGCTTGTGAGGAACGGTGTCAAAAGCTTTCCGGAAATCTAGAAATACGGAATCAACTTGAGATCCCCTGTCGGTAGCGGCCATTACTTCGAGCGAATAAGAACGATGTTTTCTGAAACCATGCTGATTACGTATCAATAGATCGTTCCCTTCGAGGTGATTCATAATGTTTGAATACAGTATATGCTCCAAAACCCTGCTGCAAACCGACGTCGATGATATAGGTCTGTAGTTCGATGGGTTACTCCTACTACCCTTCTTAAACACTGGTGCGACCTGCGCAATTTTCCAATCTGTAGGTACAGATCTATCGGTGAGCGAGCGGTTGTATATGATTGCTAAGTAGGGAGCTATTGTATCAGCGTAATCTGAAAGGATCGGTATACAATCTGGACCTGACGACTTGCCCGTATCAAGCGATTTGAGTTGCTTCGCAACCCCTAAGGTATCTACTTCTAAGAAACTCATGCTAGCAGCTGTTCGTGTTTCGAATTCTGGAATATTCCATTCGTCTTCCCTGGTGAAGGAATTTCGGAAAACTGCGTTCAGTAACTCCGCTTTAGCGGCACAGTCGTCGGTAACAGTACCATCGGCACTGCGCAGCGAAGGTATTGACTGCGCCTGCCGCTTGTGTACTTTACATAGGACCAGAATTTCTTCGGATTTTCTACCAAATTTCGAGACAATGTTTCGTTGTGGAACCTATTAAAGGCATCTCGCATTGAAGTCCGTGCCAAATTTCGCGCGTCTGTAAATTTTAGCCAATCTTCGGGATTTCGCGTTCTTCTGAACGTCGCATGCTTTTTCCGTTGCCTCTGCAACAGCGTTCGGACCTGTTTTGTGTACCATGGGGGATCAGTTCCATCTCTTACCAATTTATGAGGTATGAATCTCTCAATTGCTGTTGCTACTATATCTTTGAATTTGAGCCACATCTCGTCTACATTTGCATAGTCAGTTCGGAAGGAATGGAGATTGTCTCTTAGGAAGGCTTCTAGTGACACTTCATCCGCTTTTTTAAATAAAATTATTTTGCCTTTGTTTCTGGTGGATTTGGAAGAAACGGTATTGAGCCTAGCTACAACGACCTTGTGATCACTAATCCCTGTATCAGTCATGATGCTCCCTACTAGCTCTGGATCGTTTGTGGCTAAGAGGTCAAGTGTGTTTTCGCAACCATTTACAATTCGCGTGGGTTCGTGGACTAACTGCTCGAAATAATTTTCGGAGAAAGCATTTAGGACAATCTCGGAAGATGTTTTCTGCCTACCACCGGTTTTGAACAAGTATTTTTGCCAACATATCGAGGGAAGGTTGAAGTCCCCACCAACTATATCCGTAATGAGTGGGGTATTTATTTGTTACGAGACTCAAATTTTCTCTGAGCTGTTCAGCAACTATAGCATCGGAGTCTGCGGGTCGGTAGAAGGAGCCAATTATTAACTTAGTTCGGCTGTTAAATATAACCTCCACCCATACCAATTCGCACAGAATATCTACTTCGACTTCACTACAAGATAAACCACTACTGACAGACACAAACACTCCACCACCAATTCTGCCTCATCTATCTTTCCTGAACACCGTCTGAGACTTCGTAAAAATTTCTGCAGAACTTATTTCAGGCTTTAGCCAGCTTTCTGTACCTATAACGATTTCAGCTTCTGTGCTTTCTATTAGTGCTTGAAGCTCAGGGACTTTCCCAGCACAACTACAACAATTTACAATTATAATTCCGACTGTTCCTTGATCCAAGCACGTCCTGTATTTGCCATGCGCTCTTTGAGATTGCAGCCCACCCCGTACTTTCCCGAGGCCTTCTAACCTAAAAAACCGCCCAGTCCACGCCACACAGCCTCCCCTACCCGTGTAGCAGCCAGCTGAGTGTAGTGAACTCCTGACCTATTCAGCGGAACCCGAAACCCCACCACCCTATGGCGCAAGTTAAGGAATCTGCAGCTAACACGGTCGCAAAACCGTCTGAGCCTCTGATTCAGACCCTCCACCCGGCTCTGCACCAAAGGTCCACAGTCGGTTCTGTCAACGATGTTGCAGATGACGAGCTCTGCCTTCATCTCGTAAGCAAGACCGGCAGCCTTCACCAAATCAGTTAGCCGCTGGAATCCAGAGAGAATTTCCTCAGATCCAAAGCGACACACGTCATTAGTGCCGACATGTGCCACCACCTGCAGCCGGCTGCACCCTGTGCTCTTCATAGCATCCAGAAGGACCCTTTCCACATCAGGAATGACTCCACCCAGAATGCACACGGAGGGCACACTGGATTTCTTCCCCTCCTTAGCCGCCATATCCCTAAGGGGCCCCATTACGCGCCTAACATTGGAGCTCCCAACTACCAATAAGCCCACCCACTGCGATTGCCCGGACCTTGAAGGCTGAGAATCATCCTCTGAAACAGGTCAGGCAGCTGCATCTGGCTCAGCCAGAGACATTACCTGAAACCTGTTTGTCAGACGCACCGGGGAGGCTTTCTGATCAGTCTCTGGGGACGTCTTTCGCTGCCTGCCACGCCTTGGACGACCTCCCAATCAACTACAGGCGAGGGCTCAGCACCACTGCGGGCAGCAACCGGGGCAACCACAGCGGCAAACCGATCTGGGGACAGACGGGACGAGGTTGACATCCCCGTGATACCCAAGTCCGGCTCCCCACAGTGGTGCCCATTGGCAACAGCCTCAAGCTGCATGACCGAAGTCAGCGCCGCCTGCAGCTGTGAGCAAAGGGATGCCAACTCAGCCCTCATCCGAATACAACAATCACAGTCCCTGTCCATTCTAATCGATGTTGAATAACAGTTACTGAAACACGAGTCCGTGCCTAGATAACGCAAGGGAAACACGCAAAGAATGTATGAACTAACCTGTACAAATGCCTAACGACTGCGCTAGAATCTGCCTGAATTTACGATTACGGTAACTCAGACTCGAAATTACACCTCCTATACGAAAGTATGTGAAAAATAAGTGAGCTAGGAGTATATGACTTGCTGCTGGCAGCTGCTTATCCAACGGCGGCAGGGAGCACACTGGTTGGCGTCGTCTCTTTGTGCTAATATATGCGACACTACTAACTACCTGAAGATGCCGTTTTAACCCAGCGAAAAGGGTCGCGAATAAATCATCATTTACCAGCAGCTTTCGGTTTTATTAATGTTCAGTTTACTGTGAATTCCAGTGGCTGCGCATATTATAAAGTATTATATGAAATATTATAATCCCCAGTCACACAGAAAAGTCAGGTCTGTTTTCCTGACACTGTAGAGAACACTTGTATTGTTTGTGAATGTGAATTGGACCCATCGAATAAACGTCATGTAATTTCCAAGAATGTTTGTCTATCGAAGCCGCAGGGTGCATCGAATGTGCGATTCCAAATCGATCACGACAGTGGTGGCGGGCGCTATGATAAATTATTTGTGAAATGCTAGGAAAACCCAAACGATTTATGAAGATAGTGAGTGGGATGTCTGGTATTGAAGACGTTTCTTCGTCCGATTTCCTCATGTCGAAGAATCTAATTGCATGTTTATGCAATGTACAAAATTGTTTGAATTTTTGAGCCGGCCGTTGTGGCAGAGCGGTTCTAGACGCTTCAATCCGGAACCGCGCGACTGCTACGGTCGCAGGTTCGAAACCTGCCTCGGGCATGGATGTGTGTGATGTCCTTGGGTTAGTTAGGTTTAAGTAGTTCTAGGTCTGGGGGACTGATGACCTCAGATGTTAAGTCCCATAGTGTTCAGAGCCATTTGTACCATTTGTTTGAATTTTTGTCGGAAATGTGACACTCCACCCATATTGCGTGATATTGGGAGAGTCTACACCGGTTACGGTAAAAAGGGAATGCCTCGCGTAGGAGACACATCAAATGTACTTTCTCATGACAACAACGTCGACGACGAGTGAGGTAGGTAGTTTCCTTTGTAATTACAACTATTTTAGTAACGCTCTTTTGTCTTTGCTGTAGTGACCACTATAAACATGCTCATAACGCCCGCCATCACAGTCGCATGATCGTTTTACAATGGCACGTTCGGTATACCAGGAGGTCAAAAAGTCAGTATAAATATGAAAACTGAATAAACCACGGAATAATGTAGATAGAGAGGTACAAATTGACACACATGCTGACATATTCAAAACTAATTTGCTCCAGATTACTGAAGATTATACTGCTTAGTATATTTATTGAAAACACGGGGGTCTTGCAGTCATCATTTTTCTTTAGTTTTGACTTAATGGATGACTTCAAAGTATTGAAAGCTGGTTTAGTGTTCGGAACATGCAGTGGGCACTCTTTACCATCATTTAAATTAACAGCTAATACTATCGCTCTGCGTTTTATCAGATTTAGCCTAAGATATCAAGAGGTTATTCGTTTTGAAGCATATATGCGACCGTAATGGCACGAAAGATATTAATGAAATAACAGTAGACCTCAGTGTATGTTTCCTTATATCCAAAAGCAGAGATGATATAGTGGTACATGCTTTTCTGTCGCAAAATTGCATACATTATCGCTTAAGAACCCTCAAAAGGGAAACACGTCGAAACATGCAGCAAGACTGTGGCTCTCCTCCTCGATACAGCCGACACATTCTTGTAAATATTTGTGATGATGACCATGATGATAGTAGAAGAATGTAGTCGTGAATACAGAGGTGTTCAGAAAAATGTAGACATTCTTTTTAGTTAGTATCTTTGGAACAAAATGACAGATCGTTGCAATTTTGGCCTTTAGCATAGTTTTCTCAACAGATCTCGGAGCGTGTTTTCCAGCAGATGACAGTGTAGCGATGAATGAAGTAAGATTGTCATCTGAACAACGCAAGACTGTATTGAAATGGTACTGCAAGTACGAAAACATGATGGGGGTAGAACGGCAATGGCTTAATGTGTACAGAACTCAGCACCAATCCGTACAACAATTTATCATATTCGGGATAAGTTTGAAGCCGACGGTACTGTTAAGGATATGCATAAGGGAAGATCTGGCCCACCAAAAGCATTAACAAGTCCATCTTCCGGCGTTGCTGTGTTGCAACATTTTACTAGTTCGCCTCAAAAATCTGTGAAGCAGGGTGCACGCGAAAGCGGGATAAGCCGATCAAGTGTATAACGAATTCTGATCGATGTAAAGTGGGAAGTGTACATTCCAAGATCACTGCACACTATGAACGAAGACGACCTGGATAGAAGGGTGGAGAACTGCGAGTTGTTTGAAGGCATTCTTCACGAGGATAAACGGTTTGCAGGCACGGTGATTTGGTCTGACGAGGCGCAATTTAGACTGAACGGTACAGTGAACCGCCACAACTGTGTGTACTGGGCTCCTGAAAATCCTCACGTTCACGTGGACAAACCTGTTAATCTACCAATTGTTAATAAGTCGTATGGTCTGTCCTCGCGCGGTCTGATTGGCCGATTCTTCTTTGAAGTTACCGTAACTGATGAGGTTTATATCTATACGTGGCAAACATCGATTTTACGTGCCGTCTGAAAGGTGTTTGGATATGAAAGATTTTTACTTGCAACAAGATGGCGCTCCGCCTCACAATCACGGAAATGTCAGAGCCCACTTGGATGAAAATCTACTTGGACTATGGATAGCCAAGTCAAAAAGGAGCTGTTCAGTATTAATCAAGGTCTCCAGTCCTTACACCTCTTGTCTTCTACCTATGGGGGTGTTGAAAAATTAAGTTTATCAACAGAAGCCAGCTACACTGAACGAGCTACGAAAAACCAATGAGGCGTCATGTTAGACTATCACACCGGTAACACTGACAGCTGTAGTTCGGTCAACAGTTCGCGGCATCGACGATGTTTGGCTGCTAATGGGGGTCACATTGAACACATAAAATAACCTGCCCCCCTCCCCCGTGCAAGAACTGTAACAGTATGTCTTTTTGTTCCATTAATATTGACTATCAAAGAGTGTCTACATTTTTCTGGACCCCTCTGTATATGCGTAACTCATTAATAGTATTTTCCTTTTTTCATGCAGATGAGGCAGAGTGAAACTAATACTGTTTAATTCAACGTATGTTTAAGCAACAGTAATTGTAAATGCGTTAGTCTGGGATTGAGATGGATCACAAGTTCTACCCAGTGTTGGCTTTTGAAAATCCTCGATATAGTTATATGAAAGTCATATTATCCCTAGGTGAGTGGGTTCGTCTATGTGATGCTCCATTGTAAATTGCTACCATCTTCCACGGAAGTGCTCATTCAATTTCCGCAGAGGACTTCCCATAAGCTGTTAAACTTAAACGGGACAGAATGTACTCGTCTGGAAGATCAAAGGTTTAAAAATATAATGCATGGTTTAAAGATATAATGTATGTCAGTTACGCAATCTGATATGCTCTAAACAAGCTTGCAGCCATGTGTGAAAGATTCTGCGAGCAAATATAGACCACTTACATGGAATTAACACACTAAACTCTGCATCCATTGGAAGAAATCATCACTCAACTTAATGATGTGTGCAGTGCATCAATACGTGCAAATATATATGAACCAACCATGCCAGATGTAGGCACAGGACTACATTCTTATTTAAGCATGCACAACACAATATGTAAGATTACATAAATAAAAAATTAGGAAGTACCTATTCTTGTTTTTTTCACTACAAAAATGCTTTTTATGCTAACGTTAGCGTATAGTTATCACCATGGTCAATTGGGCGAAGTACTCTCACCACAAGGACTTCGTAGTAACTGACTGATCCTGTAATACTGCTGAAAACCAGAAGAAGGACCGAGCGGGGTGGCGCAGTGGTTAGACACTGGACTCGCATTCGGGAGGACGACGGTTCAATCCCGCGTCCGGCCATCCTGATTTAGGTTTTCCGTGATTTCCCTAAATCGCTCCAGGCAAATGCCGGGATGGTTCCTTTCAAAGGGCACGGCCGACTTCCTTCCCCGTCCTCCCCTAATCCGATGAGACCGATGACCTCGCTGTCTGGTCTCCTTCCCCAAAACAAACCAACCAACCAGAAGAAGGGGAATGGAACTCTCCTTCCTAATAATGTAAGAGTGACAAAGGTATGTCTATCCAGTTATGGCAAGATGAATGTTATTTTGTCATTGCTAACAGATCCAGTTGGGATCGCTTCAAGCATGTGTTTGTATTTCAATAGCCGGCCGGAGTGGCCGTGCGGTTCTAGGCGCTACTGTCTGGAACCGAGCGACCGCTACGGCCGCAGGTTCGAATCCTGCCTCGGGCATGAATGTATGTGATATCCTTAGGGTAGTTAGGTTTAATTAGTTCTAAGTTCTAGGCGACTGATGACCTCAGAAGTTAAGTCGCATAGTGCTCAGAGCCATTTCTATTTCAATAAACATTATTTCAGCCTAAATACCAACTATTATAGAAGATATTACGTGGCATATAGAGGGTAACATAAATACATTCAGCGCAAGCAGGGACAACCCACCACTGGAAAAAGTAAAAGCTGAACACTTTGTACCCATGTGTGGACTCGACAATTGAGACAATAAGAGTCTTACTGTGGAAAAGAAGGTGAGTGATATTCTTCTGAAAATCCAGTCTGAAATAACGGGAAGACTGAATGATAGCATTGAAAGACATAGAACGAAAATTGAAACACATGGCAAAAATTTTAAATGTCATAATATAGATATTCAAATGTTCAACGGATTTCTCAAAACCCGGACTAGAGTGCTTGCACTGATCATGGAAAGGCTTAGTGGTATAAATGCTCATGGTCATAGCAATAGCAATGGTTCAAATGGCTGTGAGCACTATGGGACTTAACTTCTGAGGTCATCAGTCCCATAGAACTTAGAACTACTTAAACCTAACTAACCTAAGGACATCACACACATCCATGCCCGAGACAGGATTCGAATCTGCGACCGTAGAGGTCGCGCGGTTCCAGACTGTAGCGCCTAGAACCACTCGGCCACTCCGGCCGGCGCAATAGCAATAGTAGAGCCATTGTGGTCCATAGGATACAACGACTGCATGGCTGCCTGAAGGTTAAAAAAACCATGCATGCCATAAATATCCAGGATATTGTATACATTTCAAAGTCAATCGAAATATTAAATGCAAAAGTCAACTATTATGAAAAACTTTAAAAATATGTTAGAAAACCCCACAAATCATTATAAGTAGCGTACAATCTCGTAGCTAGTTTAGTACGCAACAGCATGTCATCATAACAAAGTCCGCCCCCGTTAGCTGAGTGGTCAGTGCAATAGAATGTCAATCCTAAGGGCCCGGGTTCGATTCCCGGTTGGGTCTTAATCATCATCATACGATCCCCATCGACGCGCAAGTCGCCGAAGTGGCATCAAATCAAAAGACTTGCACCCGGCGAGCGGTCTACCTGACGGGAGGCCCTAGTCCCACGACATCATAACAAAGTCATCTTGGCACGTAAAATTCTTTGACAGAATTTGCAATTGCTAAGGTTAGGAAGTTTGGAACGAGATCAGTCTGTCCGAGAAATTTTGAAACCTGTTACTGAATCTCCTGAACGACTTCAAAAGCGGAAAAAGAAGAAGAAGAAGAAGAAGAAGAAGTCATTGCCGATTTCATTATCTGACACAACAGTACTACGTTAGATAAAATATATTGAGTCAGCAGTGGAAAACTGTATATGCTGGACACATAGCTTATGAGTTTAGCTAAGCACACAATACAAGTTGATGGTAGAGAAGCTGAAACAATACTCAATTCACTGAACCTAATATTCTCAATACATTCAAAACTCAAGCATTATTTACCGATTGATCTAGAAATGTATGGTGAAATGTTACAATTGATTGATGTGCATAAGAAAGCCAGTGGAGAGCAAAAATACTCAAACAGTGTGGAATGTAAGAACATTATTAAACTGATATTAGCTGCTAAATAGAGCATCAGCAAAGGTATGCACATTCAGCTTAAAAAAATGAACATTCGATCGGTGCAATATATATATATATATATATATATATATATATATATATATATATATATATATATATATATATGTACGAGGTGCGGCTAGAAAAAAACCGGACATTTATTTACAATTTCATGTTATCTCCTTCAATGTACTCTCCTCCTCGGTCTCTACACCGCTCCATACGAATTTTCCACTGTTCATAGCAATGCTGCAGATCATTTTCGGTAAGTCCATACATTACTTCCGTCGCTTTTTCTTTTACTGCTTCAACAGTCTCAAATCTAGTTCCTTTCAAAGCTGACTTGACTTTAGGGAAAAGAAAAAAGTCACAGGGGGCCAAATCAGGTGAGTAGGGTGGATGATCTAACATCGGAATGTTGTGTTGTGCCAAAAACGTCTTCACTGACAACGCACTGTGAGCTGAGGCATTGTCTTGGTGAAGGATCCATGACTTTTTTCTCCACAAATCGTTCCGTTTTCTCCGTACTCGCTCACGTAGGGTAGCCAGGACGCTAATGTAGTAATGCTGATTCACTGTTTGTCCCTCTGGTACCAAATCAATGTGCACAATCCCTTTGATGTCAAAAAAAACAATCATCATTGCCTTGAATTTCGATTTTGACATTCGTGCTTTTTTTTTGTCGTGGAGAACCAGGAGTTTTCCAATGCATCGATTGGCGTTTAGTTTCGGGATCGTAAGTAAAAAACCACGATTCATCGCAAGTAATAACATTTTGTAAGAAGGTGGGATCACTTTCAATGTTTTCCAGGATGTCAGAACAAATCATTCTTCGGCGTTCCTTCTGTTCAATTGTGAGACACTTTGGAACCATTTTTGAACACACTTTGTTCATGTTGAAACTTTCATGAAGAATCTGCCTAACACTTTCCTTGTCAACTCCTGTTAACTCAGATACTGCTCTGATTGTTAAACGGCGATCTTGTCGAACAAGTTTACCGATTTTTTCAATGTTTGCATCAGTTTTTGCTGACAATGGTCTGCCAGTGCGAGTGTCATCACTGGTGTCTTCGCGGCCATCTTTAAATCGTTTAAACCACTCAAACACTTGTGTTCGCGATAAACAATCATCGCCGTACACTTGTTGTAACATTACAAACGTTTCACTTGCAGATTTTCCTAGTTTGAAATAAAATTTGATGTTAACACGCTGTTCTTTCTGTACACTCAACATTTTCCGACGCACAGACAAAACGTCAACTACTTAAAACAGACGCCACGGGCAGACTGAGTGCAGGAGGCAGATGAAACTCGAGCAGTAGGCGGAGCGAGAGTCACGTGACAGGCCACGCGACTTTCAGTCTTATTGCATTCGTTTTATTGTTTCACCAGTACTAGTCCGGTTTTTTTCTAGCCACACCTCGTATTGACAACCTCAGTGAACTAGCAGAATGACTAAGACTGCTGATCGCGTTGTCCCCTGCAATAAAATCATATCAGTCATTTCTGAGCAAACAAGCACGAAAAACATTTCCATGTACATGTGTTCTAATATGAGGCTTGGATGACTTGAATAAAAGTTTCAAATATATTCTGATGGTTATTGATGCATATTCAAAATTTGCTTGGGTATTACGTATGAAAACAAAACAGGAAAGTCAACTTCGCAGACGTTTTGACAGTTGCTGCATATGCCCAGACAATCTCCAGAGCAACCTTGGTGGCGAGTTTCATAGTAGATATTTCAAGACAGTAAAGGAGTGGTACAAAATTCATGACTATTTGGTATTCTACCTCACAAAAGTAAGTATTATAGGACTGCAGTGCGATAAAAAAAGCATATGTGGATGTGTTTTACTCTTGGAGGATCATACAGAGGCTAGATACTCGTCCACAAATAATCGGGCAGTATAACTGAGCTATACATCAGACAACAAAAATGAAACCAATTGATGCTCATGGTAATCAGCATCTAAATAACGTTAACCATATTATTAACGTGGTAGAGCCACACAAATAGAAATTTGATGTAGGTGATTAGGTGATTTACTATATTTCAAAGTACAAGATGGTATTCAAGAAATAATACCTACTAAGCTGATTGACAGTTTTCAAAATCGCAATGGACAAACCCTGAAACTTACTATTAAAGAATGGGAAATATCTAGCATTTTTACACAGATGGACTGCAAAGAAAATCTTCACTGGACATGTTTGTCATAGAGCATGTAATAACACGTTGAGGAAACGAGCTTTAATTAAATGGCTTGATTTCCAATCACAACAGTTGGGTGGATGCGAGTGATTTGGTATGTAACAAGGTACAAACTTCAGTCTGTGCAGTAGCGTAACATCAATTTGAGGAAGTATGTCAGAGGTGGTGTTATATTCTCGAGAAGCTACGTGTAGAATTGCACATCTCTAAATATAACTGCTCTGAGCCATGGACAAAGCTTCAAAAATGGCTAGCACATGATAAGGCGATTAACTTGTTGGACGAGGCTAGCAAGGAACACATGTGCTGCAAATAATAGACTGGCAGTATTGCATGCAACAAATCGAATTTTAGTCGATAAAGCTAAGCAGATGCATGAACGATAAGACATTGTTATAGAGTAACTTAGTGCAGAATTTACAATTGACAAAGCAATGGACGTTCATCTTAAATTGGGTCTGGGAATAAATTTCCGACAAGTTATTTATGCTGTTGTGCACTACAGAAGAAAAAACCTGTGGGATGTTTAAAATGCTACATCCAACCTTGCCATCAGTGGCCAGAACTGTCCTGAAGCAGGAAGTAGGTGTACGAAAAAGAGTAAGAAGAAGACTGATTAAAATGCCTATGGTTCTACCAACACTTAGGACACCTAGTGGAATAAATCCATTCCTAATTACTCTGCTGTTGGAACTTATATCTATTGTATCATTGACCATGGGAGCAGCAGACATTGCCAAAATAGTGGGAAATGAGAAAAACGCCGAGGAACAACTTGGCGAGAGGAAAATGCACAACAGGCCTATGGAATCAGTGCTTGTGCCACAGAGCTCAGCTCTCCTGTTCATCACGATACTCTCTCTGTTTAGCCATTCGCCCTAAGGCTCAGAGGAGCTAGGTATCCTGTATTATTATGAACAGTTTCCACCTGAGATACACTATGTGAGGCATGTGTGCTGTATCACTAGCATCCAACCTTATCCTTGCTTACATGTAGTAACTTTGAAATACATACCAGGGGTTTTTCGTTATCACTATACTTTCCCATTCTGAGAGTTGAAAGTAGCCTTTCTTAATTTTTATGTCACTAAAACTGTTTAATATCCAGTTATGACTACCCAGTATTCTGGGTGCCACATATGATTCCGAGAATCTTGTTACAATTTTTCACTTTGATGACTGGCAGATACTTTTAATAGTTTCTGGTTGGCAAAACCATGTACCAACTTACTTTAATTTTTTAGCCTATTTTGACGAGCCTGGTGTTCTGGTGGCAATGTATGGTTCAGGGAATCTTGCTTTCTAAGAACGTACCTGCAATTTTGCCGGGATTTTACACTATTCAACAGGATCCCCCACTCCTCAACTCCTTTTGGCTGAAAAATGGTAGGGAGTTACTCCATTGGTTGCATGTGCAACTTGCATTCCTCTCCAACCACCCCCAAGTGAGTATATATAAGGTACAATTGCATCAGCTGAGTCCACTCCAGTTTTAGACTAACTATCGACAGCATCAGTTACGAAGAGTTCCTTCGATCGATCTGGTGATGACAGGAACAAGTGCCCTCGTCTGGTCTAAGACAGTACAGGTATGTATCTACAACATTTTATCTGTACGTATGTTTTGACCATGCATGATATAGTGACTTTCTGTTATTACAGATGACAGCATGCCATCATCACTGACGGGCGATGACATCTTAGACCTCCTGAAAGAAATTGTCAGTGGTCCGGAGGGGAAAGAAGAAGGAAGGCAGGAATGAAGGTTGGGTTTAACGTCCCGTTGACATTGAGGTCATTAGAGACGGAGCACAATGTAACACCATAGCTCTAACGCTCTACTGATTTATTTTGCTTTTGTTTCATTTAATATTACATCGTTAAGCTTCTGTAAATATTGTTTGATTGAACGATAACACAAAACTGTATACTCCTTTCTTTGTTAAAACTTTGATGTCATGATTTGATCGTATGCAATGTAGTATATCTGTCATTTAAATTCTTTGTCCCATTTGGAGGGAACAAAACTTACTATATATAATTGTAATTTCTGTGTGAATAATCTTTTGTAGAAATGTCAATATGTGCAAATGTTCTGTTTTATTTAATGTATTTGATTACTGTTATGTAAACTGCTGATCCTCACTTAGGGTTCTTAGTTATTCTGTATGTAAAAGTTGTTGTGGTTCCCCTCGGGAACGGAACTGTGTAGCGCGCGCAAATTGTGGTTGGCCTAGGTACAAAAGGTGGAACAAGAGTCAGTCGGGGACGAGCTACGAGTCGGGGACGAGCTACCAAACTGTGCACTGCCATGTAAAAGATGCATATTGTGCTGGTTCCGAGAGAGGCTTTTTCTGCTACTTTCCAATGCCTCGGATGGATGGATAAATAGCTGGAACTATTCTGGAATTTGTATCTATCATTGGCACCAAGAACTGACAGAGTCCAGCAATTCTACCTGCAATTCCACCTACCAACATGCAGTTGCCACCACATTGCGCAATCATTACATCGGAATGCTACAATGATGTACAGTGAAGGATCAGCTTAATGCATGTGTTAGTGTGCTCAAATATAAGGTAATTTATATCTGAATTTATGTACCTACCTTGATTTTTCTCCTCATCATAACACCTCCCAGGT